>NW_018164957.1:325761-355139 GCF_001263595.1 Phalaenopsis equestris
GGAGGGCGGCGTAGACTGATTTTCTTCTGCTAGTTCAGAATAAAATGTAAAATGTAAAGAAGGGAAAGAAAGGGTGGTGGCCTGGGTTTGGCTTGTATGATGGGCTCAGTGTTGGTTTGACTGACAATAATTTTTTGTACCATCCTTGATAAGATATATGCTAGATAAAATTTGGTGTTTCATATTTGTTCTATGATCTTGATTTGATATTTTAATTGTGATTTATCTTTTCCTTTTCACAAACTCAATGAGTAGTTTAAGGTTTTTAATGTAGATTTATTTTTTAACATGCAATTTATTTTGATGCAACAAAAAGTATTTTACAAGACACTATGATGGGTTCAATGTTGGATTGACTAACAATAATTTTCTGTATTATTTTTGATAATACAAAATTAGTGAAAGTTTGGCGATTCACTTTTGTTCTAAGATTCTAATTTGATAATTCAATTGTGATTTATCTTTTCTTCTTCGATACTCCATATGATTTAGGGTGTTACAGAGCTTAGGATTTTAAATATAGATTTAAAATACAATCTATTTCGATGCAACAAAAGGCAATTTTTGCAGAACACTATTAATTTTAAAAAGGATTATTTATTATCTATGATGAATATTTAAAATAAATTGGGCTGTAGTTCTCATTGGAGAATAAGTGTTTTTTTGCAGAACACTGTATTAATTTTAAAAAGGATTATAAATAGAACACTTCATTAGAATTTCTCATATTGTTAATCTATTCCTTTGTAGATTTTTTTCTTAGAAATATTAAGCCAAGGTGCTGTAGTTCTCATTGGAGACTAAGTGTTTTTTTTTTCAAATTCTAAAGCTAAGCATAAGTGAGATGATTTTCAAATCTTAAAGCTAATGTATTAAACCTCTCCGATTGTGTGGAGAATATGACTTAATTGATCTTTAATATATTTCTTAAGCCTTGATCAAATAAATGTTGGTAACAATATCTTGGTAAATATTGTTTAACTAAATTTTTAAATCCAAGGTAATTTTCAAATGCACTATAATTAATCATCTTGATTCAGTTTTTTAATTGATCATGAAGTTGATCATAATAATTCATTAAATTGCTGAATATTGTACTTGAATCTCTTGTTTAAATGGCATTTGAGGCAAACAAGAAAGCTTCGAGGTTTAAGCCTCACCATCATCAGTGAGGCTTATGCCCTTATCATCTAAGGCGTACATTTTGAGGCTTTATGTTTCAACGCATTTAGGGTAGCGTCTCGATCAAGTTATGCCAAAAAAGTATATTATATTATTTTATAGATAGACATTGTGTTATATTATATTTAATAATTCAAAAAAATATCTCAATGAGGTTAAAAGATAATTTATTGATGATTATTTGATTATGTTGTTAGTTTATTCTTTTATCTTTAAATTATATTGGATTTTTGATTAATTTATAGTAGTTAGAAAATCGTTCTGAGTGAAGAATATTTTAAAATTGTGAATGAGATAGAATTAGATGATAACAAATATAATGATTCTTTTGAAGATGATGAAAGTAAGGATGCGGCCACTATGGAGCTTGAATCTCATGGAATATTTAAATTTTAAGTGAATCCTAGAATCTCATTTCAAATTTTTATTTTATATCAATATTTAACATAAAAAAAATTTTATTTATGTGTTTACGATAATAAAATAAATCAACATATCAATGATTTATGTCATATTTATGAGTTATTTTTATGTTTATGAGTCTTTTTTTTTATTTTTATGCCTCTCCGCATTATACAAAAGGCCTCAATTCTTGATTTTGTCTTTTAAAACATGTCTTGAATCTATGCTTAATATCAACCAAAGTTGATTTTATTTTAGTTAACAATCTAGCCAAAATTTTAAGAAAATTATATTAACTCAAGTTTGGCTTATTTAAAATTTTGGAAATTAGAGAATTTATATTTTAAAGGGATTTTCATTACTTAACAAGTTTTAAAGTACTACAAAATTATGCATTACATTAAAAATTATGAATATTATCCTTAACTCTATTATAGTTTTATTTAAATTGTCTAGAATCATAGCTAAATCAAATTTGTATAAACTCAAATCTTTTTTTGTTGATATATTAATTGGCCTTATATGAAGTTCTATGTTTAGAAGGCACAGTCATGTAACCTTAAGTTCCGATAACAAATTTAATGGAGCATGTTCTAAGGTATATGATTTATATTGTAGTTCTAACGTTAATCTAAATTTAGATGCAACAAAAATTCACATTAGACATGTAATTTTCATAGGCCTTTAAGCTATTAGCCTCAAAACTATTTATTACTCTTGATAAAAATCAAAGTATAATCCAATTCATACAAAATATATATGGCCTTCTACAAGTAATTGCTATAAGAAAGTTAGGCATTACGAAAGCCACAAACACATTTGAAATCTTACGCAAAAGAAAGAAACCAAATTATAATAAAGGTAACAAAATTCGGTTATGCTTTGTCCGATTTCATTTGAGTAACCATTACCTTTGATAGGCTTTACATTTTGACTAGTGCAATAAGCCTTCTTGTAGGGCATTGGGTTGCTTCTTAGCCACTGAAATGAGGAGAATTTCATTGTGGTCAAGCATAATTTTCCTAATCAACACATATAAGACAACATATCTTATGCATGTCTCTCATTCAAGTTCTGTCATATTTGTTTCCTAGATAACCTTCAACATCACCTCATAACACTCGAATTAATGACTAAGGGACTGCCAACTGATTGTAATTTTGTGTCATAGAGAAAATAAGAAAGGAGATGGATCTAACTATGAATATATTGTTATCCTCGATTATCCAAGTCTTTATAGGCCGAGTGTATTTTTATTTCTAGTCTAGTGAAGTGGTCAGTCGGAAGCACATTGGCATAATAAGAGAATATCAAACTTGAAAGCATATGAAGTTTGTACCATAGTAGCATAAGATTAATAAGCTTTTTTTTTCACCAATGACTTATTAGCTATCTAAAGCTGTGAAGTGTAACTTTTACTTGTATGTTTCCAAATGGCAATGCTCTTATCATTTTTTTTTATTTTTCATATATGATTGGAAAATATTCAGTGATTTCCTTGGGGTGAGCTAAACCCTAAACTATTTTCAACTTTTAATCTTCTATTTCAAGTAGTTTTTAAGCTATTGGAGACTTTTTCTTAGTACTTTCTATGATGCTGATATATATCATTTATTACTGATTTATTTTGTGCCAATATGCACTTTTTTTTGGGGGGCTTATGTTTTTATTTTATTTTATTTTTCTGCATATGTTTATATTTTTACAGGTAGTGAGCGCAATATGAATATGCTTACTTTGGATGGTGTTGACGTTATGGGTGAAAGATTAGCTGAAGAGGTTGGTCTGTAATTTGGATGATGAAATGAAATTTACCTATGAAATTGAACTTAGATGAGCATTATTTTGTTACTAGCTCAAAATTTATCTTATAATTTTGGTAGAAAGAAGCAAGATTCTTCTCTTATGTAATTTATTACTGATGAGGATTTTTCAATAGGTTATTGATATCATCAAAAAAAGACGAAGGCTTAAGAAAATTTCTTTTATTGCTCACTCTGTTGGTGGATTGGTTGCAAGATATACAATAGGAAGGCTATACAGACCAGCATCAAAATCCCAAGAGCTTCCTGCAGATGATTTTCAAGGTTTGAATGCTAAAGGAACAATATATGGCTTGAAAGCAATGAATTTCATTACTGTTGCAACACCCCATTTGGGTTCCTGGGGAAATAAACAGGTAGTAGAAATTTTTATTTCCATTTTACATCGTTTTCTTTATTTCTGTTATATTCTTTACTGAAATGGCAAAGAAAATTTTAATGAATGATATGGAAATTCACGCTTGTTTATTAGAAGTTATACTTTGGTACAAATTTTGGCAATAAGATGAGCACCCCATGCTCGTTTGAGCTTTTTGAAATCTAGTACAAAAAGATTTGCATATATTGCGCACTTCTACATTTTGTGAATGCTGTTCTTTTTATGCGGTTCATTATTTTATGAAATCCTATTATGTATATTTCAGTCAACCAAAAATTTTCTAGTCAGAATTCTTGGCTGATCTTTATCTGGCTAAGGGGTCTGCTTTATGAACCAACATTCTTTATTAATCCCTGTTGAGTGCTACATGATATATTAAATATAGTTTATGAGTTCTTTTTAGTGCAACTTTTATCAATGCCGCCTTTGGTCTAACTCTTTTTTTTTATTATTTTCCATTACATAAATTTATGAATGATGTTAGTGATTATCCTCTTTTAAGTTCGATTAGGAGATAGTTTAAAATTTTAATTTTTAAAAGAGATGGGTGAATGATTATAGTGTATACTGAGGAAGAAATGATGCTTATTGAAGGTGACTTAAATTGAGTAGTGAGATGAGCTAAGGGTGAATTCATGTTGGTTTTGGAATTCAATAGAGAAATATAACAGGTGAATTTGTGCTTGATTTCACGCTAGGTTATGATCTTGTAATAGTGAACAAATGCTTTAAGAAAAAAAAGAATGCTACTTAAGAAAGTGGAGTTTCCAACGCACAAATATTTTTCTTATTTTGAAGGAAATGAAAATCTCATCTCGAAGTTTGTAATGTGATTCTATGAGAATTGTATCACACAAAATAGAGTAGCATTTATTGATGTATATGGTATGAGAATAAAAATCAAAATTTAAAAGAAATTATAACCCTATAATGAGGTGATGGAATTTGAAGTGCCTGAAATTATTATCTTCAAATAGGTTGCCAAGGAAGTTATGTTTGAATTACTCAGCTGTTCTATATTGGATGTGAGATGAAATGGCTAGTTCTATTTTGGAGTTTTAGATCGTAAATTGATAAGGAGACTTGGTGGTTAAGCGAGGAGTTACAAAAGGTCATTAAGAAAAGGAAATATATTTTTAAAGGGTGAAAAATATTAGGAAAAATTGCATACATGCCACAGTTATATTCATTTATATATCTAACACCTAATTTTGATATTTACATTTATAACACTTTAGTGTTAAAACCTGTGCATGAAAAGCATGTTTCACTTCTAACAAGTTAGTAATATTGGTATTTTTTATGTATTGTCAAATATTTGAGTGGTATGTATGTAAATATAAAATTTTAGGTGTTAGATATGTAAGTATATAAGAATTGTATGCTATATACATAAATGCTCTAAAGTTTTAATACCAATGGGATTCATAATGATTTCGAAAAGAAACAATGAATAAAGCAAAAGCAAAAAAGTTTAGATCATTATATAATATTGTTGATATTAAGGAGGAAATGATACAGAAAATAAATATACTAGAAGTTGTCAATTATGCCAACAAATTCTTTCATTGTATGGAAATAGGTGATAATATATTTTAAAGCTCAATTAATTATGAAGTGGTCTTATATGTCCAACTGTTGGGATGGAAAATCCAGGAATTGATCAATTAATAATCAAAATCAAACCCGGGAAAACACATTGATTTGAGAGATCCGGAACAAAATTCAAACAAAAGAATATAACAATGAAATCTAGAAGAAGTACACTAAGATTTAATGTGGATAAATCTGAGAACGGAAAAAAACCGCGGAGCCTCACCATACCAAAATTTCACTATGAAAACTAAGAGAAATGCATATCTTACACACTCAATTCAACTCTCTACTCTTGGAATTTACAATAACTTCGGGATTCTCCTCTCAATGACATGAGAGAAATCACTGAAAACCTTCTTTTTGACTCTTGATTGCACCTTCGTTATCGTTGGCAAGAGAGTTCTTCACATAAGAAAATACCGTACCTTGTGTTCTTTCACTTTGAATTGAGGACTTAAGCCCTGTAATTGGAGTCGGACAGCTCTAGCACATCGGGCGTTGTGGTGCTGCTTGTTATGTTTTGGGACACGGGATAGAAGAACTCGCGGCGCACTCGCGCTACTCCCAGGCGTAGGGTTGTCGCCCGCCCTATAAGAGAAGAAAGGTGCAGCAGGCGATTATTCGTATTGGTGAATTTTCCTCTTAGTCCGAATTTTGATTTCAATGCTCCGCACCTTGCCTTTCAAAGTTGGGAATCCCAGGTTTCTTTAGTGACCACTTTGTCATGAGGAGTGCGGCCTAGCATCTTTGGTTCTTGTCCAATTTATGTTGATAAATCATCCCTCCATTGAAAAAATTCGAATCACTTTCTCAACTCAATTTAGAAGTTGAACTTAGGTGATTCAAAATCTCGAGATTGACCGTCAGAAGTTAAGTTCAACCAAAAAGAAGTTCCTTGAAGAAAGATTCTTCTCTCTGTCCCACCAGTCAAAGAAGCTAGGTAAGCAAGCCAATAATATTTGTCTTTGTTTTCACTAGCAACCGGGTCAAGGGTTCCGGACACGGGGGCGCTATCCACAGTTTGTGCTACTACCCCTCAAGACCCAATGCGAGAGCGCCACTCGTGGCCCGGGGGTGAAACTTTGCCCTGGAGCCTGGGTGCCTCTGTCGTGGCTGGCTTTAAATCAGGATCCAACACAACAATCTCCCACTTAGAGGTTGATTTGCACCGATTACCTCTCCTCCAGATTTGCACATCCATTTGTATCATCTTAATAGTTTTGTACTGTAGTGTGGCCCACCTCTCATCTCAATCTTCTTGAACTCCAACTAAACCCAAGTATAGCTTTAGTTTCTCGATAATCACCTCCCTAGTCAACATGCCTATAGGATTTTGTGTTGTATGTATTTGCTTTAAGAATAATTGCCCATCTTCTAGGATACTATGAATAAAATGATGCATTGGTTGCTTTGTTTTGGATGAAAAGTTGATTCTTTGCAAGATTAATACTCATACTGTCAGTATGAAGCTTTTTAATCCTTTGCTCTCCATTTCTATCGTAAAGCTCTACAACCAAACTTTCCTTGCTAGTCTCAGTGATAAGAATGTATTTAGTTTTTATAGTAAAAAGTGCAACAATCTTCTACAGCCTGGAAACCTAACTCATTGTTGTGTTCCACAAATTGAAAATATACCTTGTACTTCTACCATATAAATCTTCTGTCATATTTGAATCTACATATCCCTTTAGACTGATCCTTATACTTCCAAAGTAAAGTATCATGTTGATTGTTCCCCTCGAATACCTGAGAATTTACTTCACCATCTTCCTATGATGCATTCCTAGATTACTCATGAATCTAATGTCCACTCTCACTATATGCGTAATATCTGATCTCATACATATCATAGCAAACATCAGACTTCCAACTACTGAAGCATATAAAGTTCTCACTTTATGTGGTTGCTCTGCTTCAAACTTAGGCGATAGTTCTTTAGCTTGAAGTGACTGCCTAAAAGGTGCTAATTAGTTTTGCCTCACTAGTATTTAAATTTGTAGGATTTTTTCAATATACTCAGCCTGAGATAACTTCAGTATGTCTACACTCTTGTCTCTTGCTGATTCTCTTCCTGAGGATCTTCTTAGTTTGACCTAAATTTTTCATCTCAAATTTTGTTAATAATTGATCATTCAAGTCCTTGATTTTCTTCATATCTCTCTCTGCAATCAGCATATCATCCACATACAAGTGAAACAAGGTATAACAATTATCAAAAAAATTTTTGAAGCGACAGTGGTCTTCCTACTATTTGACATGAACCCGTCAAACCTTCCGTGTCACTATCTCAGGGCTTGCTTCAAGCCACAGAGGCTCTTCATCAACCAGCATACCAAATCTTCTCTCCTTGGAATCTCATAGCCCTGTGGTTTCACCATATACAGTTTCTCTTCCAAATCTCCATATAAAAAGACTATTTTTACATTCATCGATTCCAGATTTAGATCTTCATCCGCTACTAAGCTCAAATACCCAAGATCTACTTCACATTCTAATGATGCATTCCTAGATTACTCGTGTATCTAATGTCCACTCTCACTATATGTGTAATATCTGATCTCATACATATCATAGCATACATCAGAAGCATATGAAGTTCTCCCCTTCTGTGTTTTCTTTGCTTTAGACATAGGCGATAGTTCTTTAACTTGAAGTGACTACCTAAGAGGTGCTAACTAGTTTTGCCTCACTCATATTTAAATCGTTGTAGGATTTTTTCAATATATTCTGCTTGAGATAACTTCAGTGTGTCTGCACTCTTGTCCCTTACTGATTCTTATCCCGAGGATCTTCTTAGTTTAACCAAAATTCTTCATCTCAAATTTTGTTAATAATTGCTCATTCAAGACCTTGATTTTCTCCATGTATCCCTCTGCAATCAACATATCATCCACAAACAAGTGAAACAAGATTTAACAATTATCAAATTTTCTTATGAAGCAACAGTGGTCTTCCTACTATTTGACTGTGTCACTATCTCGGGGCTTGCTTCGAGCCACAGAGGCTTTTCATCAACTTGCATACCAAATCTTCTCTCCTTGGAAACTCATAACTCTACAGTTGCACCATATATAGTTTCTCTTTCAAATCTCCATATAAAAATACTGTTTTTACATTCATCTGCTCCAGTTGTAGATCCTCATCTGCTACTAAGCTCAACACAACTCTAACAATTATTATATTCACTATAGGAGAAAAAATCTCAGTGCAGTCCACACCTTTGTGTTGAAACTCTTTCACAACAATTCTTGTCTTGTAGCATTTATTAGCATCTGACTCATCTTTCAACCTGTAAAATCACTTGCTGTGTAGTTTTCTTTTCCCATTCAGTAATACCGCCAAATCTCATGTTAGATTTAATCTTAGTAATTGCATGTCACCATCCATGGCAAGCTCCCATTCTTTAGAATCTTCAACTTGAGTGTCCTCTTCATAACATTGGTATATATTACTATCTTTTAGCAACAAATAGTATAAAGAAGGATAATAGATGTGTATCGGCTGTGTTATTCTGTTGGACCTCCTGATTTCAGTAGCAGTTGACTGAAGAACTTCACGTGCTTCATCTGATTGAGCATTTTGCTTTCTCTATCCCTTTAATCATCATTATCTTCTATCTCAACATATATAGACTCTTCAAAAGTAATTTATGGGCTTGAGTTCTACTCTTGTCTTTATACAACTTCATTTCATTAAAAGTGACATCCCTCATCCTGATGAAATTCTGATTCTGATAATCCCATAATTTGTACCTAAATTCATCTGAGTCATGCCTAATAAAACTTGATTTAACATATTTCAAACCAATTTTATTGTTGGACCTTACATCAATATGAACATATGCAAAACAACTAAATACTTTTTTTATGAGATAGATTTACCTCATTGTCACTACAGACTTCTTCAGGTAAGTCTTCCTTCTTGATCAGATAAGCAACGATATTCACGGCATCTTTTCAAAAATAATTTGGCAAGCCAACATGCATCCTCATGCTCCTGGCACGCTCTGCGATAGTTCTAATGATGTGCTCAGTTACTCCATTCTGCTGTAGAGTCCTTGGAATAGAGTAACTCATGCATGATCCACTCTGATGCACAGTAACCCATGAATCTCCGATCACGATACTCGCCCACATTATCTGATTTGAAACACTCCAGCCTCAAGTCTGTCTCGTTTTCTATCATGGTCTTTCACTTCTTAAACATCTCAAATACGTTAGATTTTCACTTTAAGAAGTAAACACATACATTTTGGTGTGATCATTAATGAAAGTGACTAAGTAGTGAGAACCTCCAATTAATTGAATTGGAGTAGGTCCCCATACATTAATACACAGTTACTTCAATTTCTTTAACTTCATCATTGACCCACTTTTAGAGAAAGAAACTTTCTCTTGCTTATCATATACGCAATCTTCACAGAAATCTAAATCTACAAATTTCAAACCTCGAAGCTTGCTCTTTGAAAGTGGTGACTTCATATATTTCTTATTCATATGGCCGCCTGCGGTGCCATAGACTTGCATCAACCTTGGTTCCAGCCATATCAATGGATTTTGCCATCTCATTGATCAGATAAAATGTGTCTTCAATGTTGCCTTGAGCCATCACGATTGCTTGTAGTCACCTTACATGAATCATCTGTAAAAACAATCACGTACCCTAACTTTGTCAGCTGGCTTACCGAGATCAATTCTCTCATCAGACTCAGAACATGTCTAACTTCACTAAGCTTCCAAACCATTCCATTTGGCAACTTAACATCAACCTCACACTTTCCTACAATATTATAGGCCTTATTATCTTCCAAGTAAATCTTTCTTAAATCACTCTGAATGGAGCTTTTAAGCACCTCACTATTGGGGCATGCATGAAAAGAGACACATGAATCTACTATTCAAAATTTGATGCTGACTTGGAATAAAATCAGGGAATTACATTTAATTTCGCTTGTGGAGACATTTGTAGAGAGATTCTTGTCTTATCTTCTACCACCAACTTTTTTCGGAGCTTTGTAGTTCTTCCTAAAATATCATTTCATCTCACAGTTCTCGTATTCACCTCTGACATTTCCTCTTCATGACTTAGACTTTTCTTTTCTCAACTTGAATTTGTCTCTGCATGTGTTACTGTCCAAATTTCTTCATTTGTTTTCAACATTTGACACAGAACTTGAAGATTTATCTCTCATTGTCTTCTTGCAAACTTCTTCATCAAACACGAACCAGACAGTATCATCAAGGTTTAATTTCATGTTACTTGAAGAGTTACTCACTGTCTTGACGAATTCATCCCAACTGTCCGACAATGAAGATAAAAATATCAGTACATTGACTTCATCATCAAGCTTGATGCCCATAAAATACAACGGATTAGTCATAATGTTGAAATTGTTCAAGTGTTCAGCCACCGAACTACCTTCCACCATATTCATGTTAAATTATTTCTTCATCAGAAAAATCTTATTTGACGTTGAAGGTTTCTCATACATTCTTCTCAGTGTCATCATGAGATACATCATAGTTTTCTCATTCACTATGTTAAAATCAAAAGATGCGGAAAACTAAAGACAGATCAAACCTAGGGTTATTCGTACCATCACTTCTCATTCTTCCAAAGTCATCCATTCAGGCTTTTTGGTGATTCCTTTTAAGTGATAGATACAGTTTCTTTCGATATAACAAATTTTTTACTTGCATTTTTCAGAATGCAAGGTTTTGATCCATTAAACATCTTCACCTTGTACCTCGTTTCGTCAATCATTACTCCTACTCGAATCAAAGATCTTCAGAAAGGAAAGTTCGCTCTGACACCACTTATTAGGATGGAAAACCCAAGAATTGATCAATTAATTAGTAAAACTGTACCACATAAAATACATCAATTCGAGGGATTTGGAATAAAATTCGAACTGAAACACATAACAATGAAATTCATAAAAAGCATACCAAGATTTAATGTGGAAAAACCCGAGAACGGGAAAAAACTACAGAGCACACTACACCAAAATTTCATATGAAAATCAACGAAATGTACAGTTCTTACACCACTCAGTTCAACTCTCTACTCCTGAAACTGCAACAACTTCAGGACGCTCCTCTCTCAATCACTTCACACAAGAGAAATCATTGAAATCCTTCTTCTCGACACTTCATCACTCAACGCAAAAGCACCATTGAGAGTTCATCCTTCCGAGAGAGTTCTTCACGCAAGAAAATACAATACCATATATTCTATCACTTTGAATTGAAGGCTTAAGTCGCACAACTAGAGATGAACTGCTCTGGTGCGCCTGCACCACTCCTGGATGCGGGGGTGTTACCTGCTTTGTTTTGGGACATGGGACAGAAGAACCCACGGCTCACTCGCACAACTCCCAAGCGTGGGGTTGCTCCCCGCTCGGGATCTAGACACGGGGGTGGCATCCATGGCGCAAAGATGTTGCCCCCCAAGCCCAAGCAAGAGGGCGCCGCTCATGGTGTGGGAGCGCCACTTTGCCCTGTCACCTAGGCGCCCTTGCTACGGTCGGCTTCCAATCAAGTTCCACAACATAACACCAACATGCAAACAAATTAATTTTCACAAATTAAGATTTTTGGTTTGTTACTTTTTGATCAAAATCAAAAGCACTAAACTATCTAATAATAAATTACCTTCAAGAAATGGACAAAACAATACCAAAGAAAATTAACACTCAAGCCAGTGTAAGTAGATGACTTTTCTCGAACTTAGATAGTCTCCCTTGTATCACATTCGAATTGCAAGTTTGAAGCTACAAAAAGAAATTTTATTAATGCCAAAAGCTTTTCCATTTCAATAAAGGCTATTGCAAGTTCTCCTCCCAACCTTCTCCGTCGATACTCTTACAACAAAATTTTATTTGCCCACTTGATTTCTTTTCTCCAAACCTTTTTCGGCATTCACACGACATAGTTTGTCATTTAAAGAAGTTATCAATATCTAGTAGCCCATCAGTAAAAGCTTCATGATCAATTTTACTATCATAGCTAAAACACTTCAATTTTAACTGCTTCGGTTTTGAAATTGTTATTAGCCTCTTAATGAAGGAATTTTTCATGGCATAAAAATCATACCTCATCTTGAATGTTTTAAGTGCAGCTTCATATTAGCTTGCATTTATGGATCGTGCTAAACTCTATTCTCTTGGTGCAGGTTCCCTTTCTGTTTGGCCTCACAGCTGTTGAAAAAGTTGCTGCTCTAATTATTCACTTGATATTTAGAAGAACTGGTAGGCATCTGTTTCTCACAGATAATGATGCCCAGAAACCTCCACTTCTACAGCGCATGGTGGAGGATTGTGACCTCCAGTTCATGTTTGTAAAGTTTCTCTGTTTTATCTCCTGCATGTTTATAGGCTTTTTATGCAGACTAACCTGTTGATGCTGAACTGTTATAGGTCTGCGTTGGAAGCATTTGAGCGCCGTGTTGCTTATTCAAATGTTGGAAATGATCGTATCCTTGAGAGTGCTAGGCTTTGACTCTACTTTTATTCTGTATATTAATTCTCTTTTCGTTTTTTTTTCTTTAAATGAAGGGCTATCTGATAGTATAACATTTCCTTCAAATTAGTAAGCTATTTTTTAGAGTAAAGCGCCAAAATATGTGACTAATTGTTTAATGAGGTCATTTTAGTCCCAGATTATAAAAGTGTCTAATTAGCTTCGATGCTTTAGAAATTTGAGTTGAAATAATCCTCTAGGAGAACTATTTCAGCCCATATTAAATATGATTATGAAGATTAAATTGGCACTTGTATAGACTAGGGGACTAAAATAACTCGAGGATTATTTTGACATATTTCCCTACTTTTCGTAATTTGATTAGCTGGATCTCCTTCTATATAAGCATGTGCCATCCTAAAAGAAAATTAGATTGAGTGATATTTGCGGAATATCTTAGTAAAGCGAACCTATTAGGTTTACCATTAATTTTGATTTTTACATAAGTGGTCAGTCACAAGTTGAAGACTGCAACTAACTATAAATTGAACTGTTCAAAAAATGTATAAATTAGTATCTGAAAAGCTTAGAAAGATTACAAAAAGTGTTTGCTAGGTGGCACGTGATTGTGTAACCCTAATTTTAATTGCTTCAACAATGTGACATGTTTTCTAAAACTAATAATAAATCAGATATTGTTGGCTGGAGAACTTCATCAATCAGACGCAATTCTGAATTACCGAAGGTAATAATTTTCTTAGTTATTCATCAGATTTTTAGTCTTTTCATCTTAGTGTTCATTTAATTATTTTAGTGGCTGTTAAGTTAGTCTTTGCTAATATTTGAAAATTTTTATTTCTTTTTGCTTCTTCAGTGGGATAAATCTTTAAACGAGAAGTATCCACACATTGTCTATCAAGAATATACAGAAGGAAGCACTTCTGAAAACCGTCCACTCGATAACACTGACCTCAATAGCAATGATGTGCTTGAGGGTAAATTTTGTATTTGTTTTTAGCTTATTTGAACGATCTTTATATCGTTATTTATCTATGACTGGTGCAGCTTACATTCATGATGTAAAATTTTAGAATTAAGGGTGTTCTTTTCGCATTTTACGTCAAAATTTGAAAATGAATCTCAGCATAGCATGTTTTTTCAATGAGTGGATTCTTATTTGGTGATTTAGCTATTGGAGGTTTTTATATATAACACTTTTGATTATTACGTATTATATTGGGTCTTATTAGAAAAAAAAAAAGAGTAGCAAGCATAATTAGTATTGTACCTGTATTACAAATGTGTATTACCTTTATGAAGTAGACTGATTTTCCCCTGCAACGGTAACAACTTTACCAAACAACATATCAAATAATTTCTACTTTGTCAAGTGTTTTGAAGTACTCCATGTTCTCTCTTCCACTCTCTCAACGACCCTCTAAGAAAATAGAAAATAAAACTCAAAATTTATGAATTTATATATTGTTGAATCCCGGTGTCCGTTGGCTCATTCAATCTAGGCAAGACTTTTAGACGAAGCAAAGAAGAATGGAATGCACACTCCTTTAATAAAGAAGAAGGAAAAAGGATGAGGCCTCGAGAATAGGAGTTCATTTCTATTTATAGGGCTTTAGATTGTCTCTCTCTTGTTAGGTTACAAAGAGACTACAATGTGATGTCTGTTGATTGGTCCTAATGACATCAGACTAATACGCCACGAAAAATGGATTGGTCCTCTGTTGAATGTGATCGGGCGCATACTACTTCCTCTCTCATTCGTGCAGCTGGTACATGAAGAAATGGACTGCCAAGGCCCCTTAGGGCTGTTAGCATCTTCCCTGGCCCGCAATGACTATTTCTTTGGATACATGCATATATAAATGTCAAATAAGAAGTTGGCATTTGAAGTTAGATAACCTCTTTTGGAAATATATTTTCTTTCACACAATTTACAGATCAAACTGGCTGTTCTTTATGTCCTCATATTTCCAGTCTGATTGTTTGCAGAAACCTTACAAGCAAATCGAATATTCAATTTGTATTTTTTCTCCTTTTTGCAGAGAAATTGGTTGTTGGTCTAACTCGTTTGTCATGGGAAAGGGTGGATGTAAGCTTTCACAGCAGCAAGCAGAGGTTTGCTGCACATAGCGTAATTCAGGTATCCCTCCCACAGCCGTCTATTAAAGGCTTTATTGATATGGGGACATTTACATACATACATACCACACAATTCTTATGAATTTACATAGCTAACATCTAAACTTGGTTTCATTTGAGTGAGCTTTATGGTGATTTTGTTGTTTCGTAAAGTTAAAAAAAAAAAAAAAATTTGTTCGGGTATACTGCTTTTCTAAAAAGTTTTTTCGCAAAACACTTCTTTTACTCGTGTTGGATTTCACTTTCTGCTTGGCTTTAGAACACTGCTTTAATAAAGCAGTTTTTAAACAAAATTTTAGAAAAGTAAAAGCGTAACCAAACTAGCCCTTTGATTTTTACATTTATAACACTTATCACATGCAGAATATCACCATTACTAACTTTTTAAAAGTGAGATATATCTTTCCATACATAGGTAAAATGGCATTATGTAAATATCAAAGTTTAGGTGTTTGATATGTTGGAGGCATGTATATAAATCTGTGTTATTTGATATCATAAGAATGGTTGATTTATTGATGTTTACCTCTTATAATCTTTCTAACTTTGAGCAGGTGAAAGATGCCTTGATGCACTCAGAAGGTGCTGATGTTATACAGCATATGATTGATCATTTCCTTATTTGAGGTCAGAATCTGCTCTTTATTTCGGGTTCTGATATTTGAAGAATTTATACTGCCTAATAGCATCTCCAACGTCTTAACAGTATACTCCGTCAGGGCCTTGGGGGGGTAGGGTTAGTTCTCTATTCGTCGGTAGTCCTGCTAATTTATTTATTTATTTTTTCTTATTATTATTAGTCTTTTAAAATATTTCAACCTTTGTGCATGCCCACAAGCAAATGAACATCTTATTGTATTGGATTAAAGAGTCAAAACCTTATTGATTAGAGTTACGAATTATTGGAGGCTATGTAATAAAACTAATTGTAATGAAGAAATCATATTGCGCATGAGCGTGTGCGTTTAAATGATGTTTATGTACTTATACATTTGAAATTTTAGTCTATGCCCATAGTTTTAGTCTTTGCCCATAGATTTATAAAATTATATACTAATAATTTTATATATAATTTAATTACTCAATTAAATTTTTAATATGTTTGTTAATTTATATAAACAATTACCTACAAATTAAATATCTAAATTTATATGAAAACTATTTACTGCTTGACTGTTTTAGTATTTAAAATTAATATAATCAAGTTAAATATAAATTAAATATGAACATTAAAGAATTTAAATATGTATATAAAAATGAGTTTGGCTCAATCTCAAATGGAATATGAATAACTTATGATTTGAGTAAGACACATCATAATCCATGACATCTTCCGCTCGTCTCATCTTGTTTACGGTAGCGGCACTGTCATCAGGAATGATAATGTTCATCATCTAATGCCCTTATGGGTTTGATTGCTTTTCTAATTACTTGAGTTATTTGCTGAAAGATGACTAGTTGCGCAAGGTGGGAATGAGGTGAGGTGTGGTCTCTCAAGGCAAACAATTATATTAATTAATTTTCAAAATTTAAAGCTATATTAGGTTTTTTGTTTTTTTTTTAATAATTACCTAAAAACAAGAGAATAAGGAGGAAAAGCTATTTTTTTTAATTTATTTTTATTGTGTTGTAAATGATAGTCAAAAGCATGAGAATAGGGATGGTTTATGGCCAGTGAATACCATTTTAGGAAGATAATCAAATAAGCCAAATCATGACTTCACAAATAATAACAAATTAAATCTCATTAAATGTAGAATTTGGGCACTAATGTAAAAAAAGTAATGATAATAAAATAAAATCATAAAAAAAAGATAATTTAATCATTTTCCTCCCGAATAAAACTATTAAAAGAAAAGTAAAAGGAGTTTGAATACTACCTGTGCCAATAATACAAATACAAATTTACATACATACACAAGCCAATAAATTGTGCTCTTACTACATTGCACAACATAAATTTAGATAAAAAAGGAAAAATAATTCGTTCTACGTATCGATAAATGTAGAAATAACAGGCAAATTGTCCCGGGCTGATTCAAACCAGATGGATGATGTAAGAGGCTTGGGAGAAGAATTATCTATTAGGTAGGGCACCATGTATTTCTTCATATCGTTCCGTACAATTCCTAGATGACTTCCAGGTACACTGACAAACTTAACTCTACCAGCTTCATCCAAAGCTCTCAAACCAATCCAGTCCTCTATGTAAAGCGTGGTCTACAGTGTCATATGAAACATTTCTATTTTAAAAAAATTTACGTATATATCAGATAATTCATTTAGATGCACAACACTTCAGTGCCGCAATCCATCAAAACTGATGCATGAAATATATATTTCACTGCAAAAATGGAAGAAATAATGATGGCATTGTTTGATGTCATGTTAAAATTTAGGTGTTAGATATGTAAGTTACATATATATATAACATTTTAGTAACCTATGCATAAAAAAGTATAATTCATTATAAAAAACATTATGATTGTGGCTTTTTAAAATTATGTTAAAAGAATTTAGTCTTATCATTGTAAACATTAAAGTTTAGGTGTTAGATAAGTCAATACATAAGAATAGTGTGGTATGTAAAGATAAATAAAATGTTTAGCGTGAAATTGCAGTTATACCTCTTGTGGCGATAGAACTGGACTGAAGGCACCATTGGGGTAATAGCCAAACCAAGATGTCTCTCTAGGAATCAGAACATTGTCTTGCTCACTCTGACAAGAAAAAATTATGAGCAAAATAGCAAAAGTCTATATGAACAAAAACTTAGCAGCAGAGTAAATAGAAGGAATATGCAATAAATACCATTATGAGAACTAAAGTCTTCAATCTACTGAATCTTTCTTTATAAGTGGCATTCCTCTCATCTGGTTTTTCGTTGTTGAGCTTTGGAAGGAAGCGGCATTTTTCCAGATAATCAGATATATCCTGAAGATAACAAAAATGGATCAGATTTCAAGCTGCAACAGAGTTTTTACAGAGAACAGGACATCTTGGGAGAATAAGAAGGGATATCAATAACTGAACAATGACAATCTCTGAAAAATATTTTCATTGCTTGTTTTAGGAAACCAATATTAAATTTAAAAAATTGCAAACATGCCACACAATTCTTATGTATTTACATATGTAACACCTAAAGTTTGATATTTACACTTGAAACATCTTGGAGTCATAAACCTATGCATAAAAGGTGTATTTCATTTTTAAAAGAGAGTAATGGTGGTATTTTTTATGTGATATTAAAGATTTCAGTGGTGCATGAAAATTTGAATGTTTAAACTCAAAAGAATTATGTGGTATGTAGGTAAATGCCCCTATTAAATTCTATAGAAAAATACTATTTGGGGTTAGTTTGCTTGAGTGCTACAGGTATATGTAACAGCCCAAAACTATGATTGATATAGAGAACTAGTTTTCTCGATATAAAAAAAAACAATCTGTTGTGTCTCAGTTGAGGGATGGTCATCACAAAACAACATCTCTGAAGGAGGTTGGGAGTTTGAATCAGAAGCATGATTGTGCTTGATAAGTGCCTGGTGAGTTGAACCGATAATGAGTCAAGTTTGAACCAAACCCTACTTAACTCATTAGTTTGCAACCCCCTGATTTAAAAACTTTAATATTAAATACACTTAAAATACATTAAAACTCAAGTTTTTATGCATAAAATTATTAAAAATAAATAAATAAATTATATATCTTTATTTTATCACAAATAATATTCAAAAGCCCCAAAAAAAGTAATGCTTACTGTAGGAATTTTGAGATAACCACTTGGAGCAAGGTGTTCCTGCATTTCAAAAGTTCAAAATTAAGAATAACCAACACATATGGAATGCCTAGAAAAATCATCATGAGAAAAATTACATATAAATTTTCAGTGATCAAACTGTGTTTATAGCAGGCTAGAAAAATTGCAAGAGACAAACCTGCAAATAATCAGAGTATATCTTTGTCTTAATGAGTTCATCCGCAATTATGCAGAAAATTCCTGACTGCAAATGAGAAACATTGCTAAATTAATTTTACATTTTGTAGAAAATTATAGAAAGGCAAACACATCTACAATTTTACATATATATATATATCACTTGGAGCAAAAAGAGTAATTACCCCACAAAGTGGCACAGAAGCAGTACCAGCATGAGGGCCGCCCAGCGAGACGAAATTGTTAACCTGTTAAGACGTGTCATATTTCCAAACGAATGATATGATTAATCAAATGTTGACATTATTAAATAAAAATAGGGGAAAAACAGATAAAAAGAAGAAAACAAACAAATCGTATACCATGCATCGAACTTAATACCAAAATAAACCAAGATTTAAAAAAGCCAGAAATTCTACTCCATGCATCGAACTTAATACCAATATGTTTGAATTGCAACATTAAAAATAGTAAAAAAGGAATAGCTTGTTATGCGGACATCCATTAGAGTAAGACCAATGTTATTTCCATGATATTGTGCAGACTCCACTTCAAACATAAAAGGTTCTCTGAAATTGAGAAAGAAAAACTTTCCACAATGGTTTGTTTATCAATCAAAAGGAAAAAGACCCCATGTCGTGAGATAAAACATGGCCTCCAAATTTCCTACTTTCCACAGTAAAACACACGTTTTGAGGCTAAATATTATGCCATCTTTAAAGTTAATAAATCAAATAACACAAAACTCTCTCCATTGTCATGGAATAGATATATGCAGCTTATAAATAACTAATCAAATTGGCAATATTTTTCTCTATTGAAGCATGTGATTCCATATTATAATATCATTGTTGCATGGTTGCAATTTGCACAATCACTTAATTTTCATTAGTTGCCCCTTTACACGAATAAAAATGATCATCTAGTAAAAAGAAATAATTTAAAAAAAAAAAGTCATGGACACAGCATGACATGTCCAGTTTAGAATTTCTTACAGGCGGTGCGCCTTCACAAAACTCAACTATCCCCCGACCGATCAAGTTTCCCTGAAGGAAGATATAGAGGAAACTTTCATTAGCACCCTCAATGTATGTCAGCATCCAAAAAAAAAGTAAAAACTATGAGAAGAACAAAAGAATATTTACTTTAGAGGCTCCAGGTTAATTCCATCGGAAACAAAAAAAAATGTACAGTTGTATAAAGGCAAGTAAAGAACACACTTGTCAGAAGAAATCAAATAAGAGGTAGATTACATTATTGAAAATCAAATAAATATCAAGTGCAGTGGCAAAAATGACTCCGTTCTTGGCGTAGGAGCAGGAATTGTATTTCATTTTTTAAAAGTTAAAAAAATGATTTTCGATGTGATGTGATTGAGTTGGGTGGTATAAATGTAAAACCAAAGTGTAGGTGTTAGACATGTAAATACAATAAGAACTGGGCAGTATATATGTAAACGCCCCAAAAAAATTTATAAAATTACTAATAATAACTTAATAAACTCCAGCATCCTTAAGCAAAAATACACAAGCAAATCAAATATCAACTACAGATGAAAATTATCACAACAAAAAGTTAAAACTATCACCTGTGAAAGGCCAACGATGTTGAAACCCCCACTTAATTCTTTCATTTCCTTGACCTGCCGACCAAAGCAATGCAATTGCGCATGTTATGAAAAAACTCGGAGCATGATATGGAGGTAAAGTGTGTTGTTCCATATATTTTGGTTACCCTCTCGCATGCAACCTGTGTCTGTAAACATACAAGATAGCAATTCTATAAGCCTATAACTAAGAGCCAAACAAAAGTTATTAGAGCAATATCACCAGTTCACCACACTGTTTTCCAGAAACTCAACCTGTTGATCAAGTGGCATTAACCAGGAGTCCCATGAACCATTCCCAATTTCCCTGCGAAATGATCAAGAATTTGAAACATCAGCTCTATGCAGCGCTAATCAATGTCAATGAGTACGAAACACAAACTCGATCAATTAACTGACACAATGACCCATTCCAATTCTAATGGAGTTCTTATTCAATAAAATAGAAAGTGGAACACCCATATCTAAATTTGTTGAAGTTTCACCGACTTCTTTCACTTGATCACACGGCAGACCGAAAAAATATGCTACAGTGATTATATCTTTTTGATGCCTTGCAGACTGCTCCAGCAAATTAAAATTCAAATAAAATGCCCTAACAATTCATAAAACAAGAACGAAATCCCACATTTCTAACCTGACAACTGTGGCTATAAAAATTAAAAAATCTCAGAAAACTAGAGCATACATCTTTCATTCCAAATAAACGCCCAACCAGGTTAGCAATACAAAAAATGAAGAGAAGACGACAAAGATATACTCACAGGCAGTAACCTTGAGAACCAGACCACTCACTTAGCAGCTCGGTAAACCGCTTAACACCCCGATTACGGCATGCATCACCAATTCCTGCTCAAAGAATCAACTAGTAAAACCCTAAACAATCAGACACGGTGGCCAATCAAACTCGACAAAGGAATCAGAAACGAACCGTGCAAGAGGATGAACGGTATAGAGGACGAGGTTGGAAGAGAGACGGAGATGATCGCGAGAATGAAGACGATCTTCAACAACAAAGCTTCCATTTCCACAGTCTTCTCCAATAAAACTGCCGCGTTCCCTACAGGAAATCTAGGGTTTTAGGCTCCTGTAAGAGGTTTTTCTCCGAGGAAAGAGGAATGGTGCACGGGACAGGAATCAGTTCCTTTCACGATAGAAATTTCCCGTTGCGTTTAGGAGGGAAACATCGTGGGACACCACGCCCCAATTTTCAGTTATTACTCAAAATAAAAAAAAATTAAAAATTAAAAAAAAAAGTGCAAAATAAATTAATGAGTTGCACCAAGATTCAAATCTGGTTTTAGAAAATTAATTTTTTTTTATAAATAAAATTATTAATTTTATTTTTTTTTATAAATGTGGGACTAAAGGTCACGGGTGAAATTAGAGCTTCAATTATTATGACATGACATGAGTGGGCATGTAAAAATGATCAAATATTACATACTATTATTTGGAATTAATATAGTTGGTGGCAAAACAATTGCATGTTATTATTTTTCCTGTTAAGTTTAAATATGGATCCATTAAGTTTTACTCAATTTTGAAATATATATTATTTTTTATTTAAATTTGATTGTGAAATATATATTTAGATATTTTTTTATGATTGTATTTATCTTATTTGTGATTTTTTATTCTGTCCAAATATTGGTAATAACTGCATGTATTTTTTCATATTTATTTTTATAGGTATTCATGTATTTTATCATAGTAAATGAGCAAACATCCTAAATTTGAAGTCAATATCTGATTTAAATTGACCAAATTTGATTCTATTTAGTCTTAAATTAACATGAGTGGGTATAGATAGTGGAGTCAAATCTGATATTAATTTGTTTTATTATAATAGACTCTAGTCTGACTTGTGTTGCACCCTTAAAGATTATAGATCATTAAATTTTATATTTGTTTTAAAATAAAATAATCATTTCATATTTTAATATATGTAGAATAAATTTTGAATTTTTTTTATTTTAGTTGATTAATTCAATATTTAAATCAAAATTATGGATTGAAATTAAATTAAAACACTCACTTTCAGATGTGTGTTTAATGAAGTGTGTGCCTTTGAAGTTTTGTGTTTGAGACTCAGGGTTTGTTTGAGGTAGCTGCAGCTTAATAATAAGTCACTACGTAGTAGTTGTCATAACAAAAGCTGCTGTGGATAAGCTGATTGTGTGTTTTTTTTTACAGTTTGAAAATAATTGTGTTGCATTTGCTTTTTGGATAAATAATCATTCGTCCTTTGTATAGTAATGATGTTTGCAACAAAACTGTTCATACCAATAAATTCTATATTTTAAATACAAATATTCAATACATAACATTACAAAATAAAGATAAACAGGTTAATCAATAGTGGGTGGCACGACAACTAAAATTTAAAAAATTATATATTAAAACAATAATTAATAATATGATAATATTATTTTTAAAATGCAGACGACGTATGTCACGAGTTAAATCATTTTTCAGGAATACTCTTTATGCTCGGTCACTTTTGACAGTAGAACTAGATAGCATGCCCTCAGACATAACATGAGTAAAACTTGATAACATAAATAATTAATTATAGTTTTATGCACTTGTGAGATCTCAGAGAACTTAGTATACAAACCAACAAATTTGACACTACAAGAAGATGTCAAGCATTGTAAAAAAAAGGGTTTTTGGTTATCTTTAATCAACGTAATACCAAGCTCATATGTGTCACAAATGCATATCACTAGAAAAAGATCATCTAGAAGAACATAAAAAATTGTAGCACCGAAAAAAAAGAAACTTGGTTAACTTCATTAGAATTTCACATATGACACCAACCAATAGTAATATACATGTCATGCAAAAGAATTAATAAGGTCGAATGTCTCATCCTAGGGCTTCAAACCCACTAAAAGAAAAAAATAGAAATGCAAAATAAAAAAATAGAGACAAACTATGTAAAAAACCAAAACAGTAAATATCAAATGCAAAATAAACATAAATTGTATAAAATATTGATATAATGAATCGTGAATGTCTTGAATAACTATTATAATTAATAATATGATTAAAACTAATATTCCCATCAACTACCCTCCAACTATCACATATGTAATTTGTTCCCTCAACCCTATTATCTCTCTTGCTCTTTCTCCATTTTTAGTGCGGGTACCAAGAATATCATTTTTAGTCTGTGATAAGGATTGTTCAAGACGGTACTCACATGCCTTAGAGAGACATGTTCATGATTCTTGTCCGCCAAGAGGAAGTTGCTTTCATTAGTGAAAAGATGTCGTTGAATATAATTGTGAGAAGCCATTGCGACAACTATATCTATTTAGGAAATGGGTAAGATGACATATTGCAAAGTATAACTCATTTCTCCTTATAAATACCAAAAAGTCATCTAAATGACACTGTACAAGGACGAATGTCTTTTATATAATAAATAATATATCATATATAATACAAGCTATTTTAAAACTTAATATCAAGTATTTAACAAGTGACAAATGACTTGGTTCGGAACATAAATGGACAAGTTCGAATATGTTCATGTTTAGTTTATTTAAACTTTGAGCTTTTAAAAATTATTCAAGCTTATTTATTTATTTATTTGAATGAATATGATCAAGTCTTAATGAAGCCGAGTTCGAGTAATTCATCAAATGCATTGGCTCATTTATAACCCTAAGAAGATGTAGCTTGTTTTTTTGAAGTTGGGTCACTTTAGTTTTGGATGCATGCCAAATAAATCTTAATTCGGACTCAAATAAATCAGTTGTTTTTATTGAATTAAATAATGAGTTATTCATCATTTTTGTTGATAAATAAGATAGTGTTATTCAATAATTTCTTTTAGATAGTATAGTCTTGCTCCGCGCTGAATATAATAACATAAAAATTATATATGTAGGGGTATAAAACAGTCAAAACATTACCGAGCCCATATTTTGTTCATATTTGAACATGTTCAAATTAGCTCATAATCGGCTTTATCTTGAACTTTTTAATTTTATATATTTAATTTATTTCAATTTATTTCGATAGGAATAAACTTTTTATTCTAAAATATTTTCAAAAAATTGAAAATTTGAATTACTTTCTGCTGCACACTACAGAAAAAGTATTCAAATCCGGCGTAAAATTGACGGTTTTTCATTCATCGGAACGGTTTTCTAAAGAGTACACTAACTTACGGATTTCATGCAGAATAAACCATTGGTATTTGGCAAGAACCAATTTCGACATACTATAAAAATCAACCGATCAATTTATCCATCGATTCTTGTCATATGATAAACCGAAAGGCTATTTGGTCCGAAAAAATTACACGCCGTTTTTCTCATCTTAAAAATTTGACGACCCTTTGATATTATCCGATAGTCTGCATGTCGATTACTAAGCTATTAGTAATCGTCCGTTAGGTTTTGTTGGAAAGCCATCAGAAACGACCTATTTTATCGGACTGACCAGCTTTTTCCTTTCAGATCGCTCGCTCCTCGACCTTAACGCCAAAACCTCTTGTATTTTCAGTATTGTTAACCATTTTGCACGTTTTTTTATTTAAATCAAATGTGAGTTCCATTCACACTTCCCTTTAGATTTTCATTCAATTCATACTATTACTTTTTGTGCATTTGGAGTTTTTGTGTTTTAGGAAAAGATGAAATTTTGCGCGCCCGTAACCGCTAGTCTGAACTCCTCGACTTCGAACCTTCTCCCATGCATTGATACAATCGAAATCATTTATCCGTTAATTATTTTTGGCTTTGCTTTCTAAACATAAGAAAAATTGATTCTTTGGTTTTATTCATAATTTTTGCTTTTATGTGACATTTTTTAGGGGGTAATGGGAATTTATTGTCAACGCCTAACTAAAAGTTTGATTATATTTTCTTTTATTTTTGGATAATTTATGGTTATGATTTTGCAATAGTGGATGGTTGGATTTTCTTTGATTGGGAATATAATGATTTCAAAATCATATGTTAAGGGATGTCTAGCAATAGATTTAAGGTAGGATTTAGGCAGGGTTGAATTGAAATTTTGTTAGACGGTCATTTTGCACGAAATAAATCATTCAATTCGGTAAATTTGGATTTCACGGATTTCAGATTTCCAATGTAAATCTTAGATTTATTAAATCCCACAACTCAGTAAATTTAAGTTTGTGCGCTTCGAATTTAAGGCACAGATCGGTAGCTGCCACGACGTAGCTCAGTAACTGTCAAATTATTTCACTGGATTTACATAATTTACTAAATCCATTGCCAGATAGTTTCCGGATTTAACCTATCCAGAATTTAGTAAATACAAATTTTTGACATTTACTAAATCCTAATAACTTAAATCTCTTATGTTGTCGGACAACACTTCAGAAATGTTAGCAAATAAATATATATAAATGTTTTATATCATCATTTATGTAGATCAAAAGTTAAAAATTTCTTATGTATATGAGAAGCATATATGTATATCACAAGTTAAGATTTTTTACATGGGATGTGAATCAATTTTGTGTGCTCTTGTTATTGTGTTATTTGATGCATAGGTTTTCTTAAATTGATTTGGGCATTAGTTTCTTAATCAAATGATGTAAATTTATAATAAATGATGACTTTGGTAAACAATTGTTCTGTACTTACCCTTAACTTCTTAAGCTTTCCCATCTTATTTTCCCTCGTTCATCATTTAGGTGAGGAGAGAAAAAGAGAAAATTTGACAAAGGATAGAAAGCTGTGATTTTAAAGTTCTAGAGGTTCTTTAAATAATTAGAACTAGTTGGAAAATTTGCTCTCCAACATCAAATTACAATGAGTAGGATATATTACATTATTACTCACACCCTCCATTGAATGTTTGTCTATATTCTTAACAATTATCTACTAACAAATTTCTATTAAGTGGTTACCTATGCATATGGAGGTAGATTTTGCCATTCACTCTTATAATGATATAATTATGCATGACCATATGTTAGTAGACTACATAATGTTGGAGAGTAAATTAGGCATGATGCATATAAGCTAGTCTAAAGTTTAAAGAAGTAAAAAGTTGTGGGAGTAAAATTAAATCTTTGGTGTAAGCTTTTCACAAAATGATCTTTTATATTATACTTATCGGAGAAGCCCGAAATTTTGACTTACAATTTCTTAAATTTGCTTTGAGATTGAATAATGTTCATCTTAAATTTTCTGAACGATAGGAAGAAGGAACTTCTTCTCATCACTTTTTATGATCATGTATGAGTCATATGATGCATAAATCGTGGCTTGTGATGGATGTTCTTGGCTCACTGCTCAGAGCCTAGGATTCTCCTGAATATCAAAGAAAAAGCGAGCAGGCGAAGCTCAATATGTGCTCCGACTACAGGAGCATGAGGGCCTCCAAGCACATTAGTAGAGCACTCCTACATACAAAGACAGAAGAGGGGGCTGGTGAGAATTAATTTAAGCAATTGACCTTATTGTAAAATAAATATATGCTTATAAATTTAAGAGGAAACAGGTCAGATTTTATAATTGTAATGAATCATCCATTATCGAATTACACGCACTCAGTCACAATCGGGCATCGGGCCAATAAAAATAGATCGGAAATCCATATGATTCGGATAATTTAGAAGATTTACTATTTTACAATTTATATAATTATTGAAGTTCATCTTATCTACCCTCCAAATAGGGGTGTAAACGAACCGAACACGAACGAATAAGGCTTGTGTTCGTGTTCTGTTCGTTTAAAATTTAGTTTGTTTGAAATAAGCTCGTGTTCGTTTCTTAAGCCAGTTTGACATCCCTAATATTAATATATAAAAATAATATTATATATTAATTATATAACTTATATTATATAAATATACAATATCTATATTAGTATATTACTACTATAGTATATTAATATATTATTATTATTATTTTATTATATATTATAATTTATAAAATTTAATGTTTTAAAATATAATTAATTTTTTATATACAATTATTTTATATTATTTTATATTTCAAACAATAACGATTCGAACACGAACGAACGCATTGCTGTTCGTGTTTGGTTCGTTTAACTAACCGAACGAAAATAATTTGTTCGCGTTTGTCTCGTTTACTTATCGAACGAATCGAACACGAACTCATTGACGAACCGAACACGAACTGTTCGCGAACAACGAGCTTTTTTGACAGCCCTACCTCCAAACTTCTCATAATGATTTTTTTTTTTTTTTTTTTGCTAAATATTTCTCAAAATCTTTTGGAAAAAATTTCACTGCATTACATACATACCACTTTCTAGGTATTTACATATATATTTCCGAAATAAAAAAAGAGATTCGACTAGTGATCTATTTTAGAAAAACTTGCTACATACCACCCAAATCTTATATATTTACATATCAAACACCTAAACTTATTTTTTTTACAAATATAACACCGAAATAATTTTTCAAAATATGTAAATTTAGCATTTTTAGTAAATAATAATACAAAAATAATAAAAAAATATTTATATTTAATTATTTAATTATTTCGAGCCAAAACGAGGAACGCTAATAAACAAATTTTGTGTGTTCGGTTTGTTTATAAATTAAGCTAAACAAAATTAGTTTATGTCAGACTCACTTGCTTCACGAACAAGAAAAACACGAACTATTTAACAAGTTGAATATAAGTTGGCTGTGAACGACAAACTTTTTTGCAGCCCTAATATCATATATGCATATAAACCTTTTAAAAAAATTAGTGAAAATTATTTAACTTTATTTCTCTCTTCTTTTATCTTGAATTCATAGTTATAAATACTAAAAGGCAAATTTACATGCGTAACTCACAAATCTTATGAATTTACTTATCTAACATCTTAAGTTTTATATGTATAGTTATAAAGTCTTAATTCTACAAATCTATATAAGACAAGTATATTTATTTTATAACAAAAAAATAAAAAATGACAATTTTAATGTGATACTAAAAACTTAAATGTCATGAAAGTAAATATTAAAGTTTACAAGACAGTAATGTAATAAGTGCTCGGTCAATTGGAGAAAAATTTGTGTACGTAAGATGTACGCAGCGTTGCGTACGTTAGGAGATGTCATACTGAGGGTATTGAGGGGTTATATCCGCGTTATATCCCTTTGTAACTTTCATGTAATCTAATTATAACCTACAAAGATATGAAAATAGAAATACGGAACTTAGGTTATAAGTAGGTTACTGGGAGGTTACATGAGCTATAACACAGATATAACCCCCCAATATCGGAGATATAACATAGATATAACCCCTCAATACCCTCTGTATAAGCTCTTGACATACGCAGCATTGCGTACGTTTTACTTACGCAAATTTTTTCTCGGTCAATTGACGGTCATCTTAGATCAGAACCATCCAACCGGTGTGTAGAGCCCGCGCCGAACAAAATTCAGGCTGCACGTACGTGAACCGGGCCGGCCACAGATTGGAAGAAATCAATCGCATATTATATTCTTCTCCCATTTCACTTTTAAATCCATCAAAAGTTTAAATTCGGACATCGCTGGATTGAAGAATAAGCCCACGGCCATAAATTGACCCACGGAGTCACCGTTGACAATGACCAAAAAGTCGCGCCACCGCTTGGTTGTTAGTGGGTGAGTAATTAAATACGTCTTCATCTCTCTCATTCTTTTTATGTCCTGCATGCCGCCTATTGATCCAGTCAGCACAAGAACAAAGAAATAAAATTTTTGTTGATATGGATTGTTATAGCACTCCAAAAATATTATTTAGTAATTAAGAATGTGGCCAATTTTCGTATATATATATATATATATATATATAATTTTAGAAAAATATGAAATCAAACTGACCTC
>NW_018164957.1:355761-357361 GCF_001263595.1 Phalaenopsis equestris
AAAAAAAAATATATATATATATATATATATATGTAGGTATACAATACTTAATTACTTTTCATTTTCTTATTAATATGCATTTAAATGTTTGAAAATGTTTAGGCACGCCATATTTGTCTATTTCATTGGTTATTACATTGTGATTGGCAAACAACTTGATAATCATGCCTCTACTAGGCGCATATATCCTAACATTATGTTGGATTTTGATGAAAGTCGGGTTATTATAATAAAGTCTCAACAAGTAATTAATTTATTAGGATTATTAAATTTGAAGTATTTTTTTTTATCTGATGCACAATTTAAGAGACTGTAAAGAAACTGTTCGCCTGACCGATTCAACCATGAACTGGTGCTCTGACCAATTTGATTTATCTTCAAAATTAAAATGATTTGAATAATTTTTATATATTGAATTAAAGAATTAAATGATTTTCTTATAGATAGAAATAATGAAACTATCATTATTATGTTATTTAAATAATATTAAAATGATTTGAATAATTTTTATATCAATTATTTCTTCTTTCAATTCAATAGAAATTGAAAGATTGAACCCTAAATTCATCCTTCTTTCAGTTCAACTTTGGGTTTAGGATTTTACAGTTATAATGACAGTAGAAATATTGGACTCATTACCGCTACAAGTGACAATGTGAAAATAAAAATTTTGATGTAAATCTACCAGAGGCTGAGCGAAAAATTGACTGGTGTCCTTTGGCGTGCATTATTTTCTTTTTACGGGACCCATAAATTAAATTCAAGATAAATGAAGGACAGGAAAAAATAAACCCATGGAGGGGACCCACATGAGAATACATGAATTGATCTTGGCATAAAAAAAATAGAAATATGAATTTTTTTCATTTAAAAATATATATTTATTTGTTGGCAACATAATTTTTGAATTGAAAAAAATTTAATTTTATTTTAAGATGAATATAATATTAAAATTATACATAAAAAATGTGTCAACACTAAACTTAAAGAAATCCAACGGTACATAAAATGAAGAGTATAATGAAGGCTGACCCACAACCAAGAGATTGTGAGACCTACTTGACCGACCGAACAAATTCATGTGAGCAAAGTCAACAAGGCCAAAACTGATCGGCCCACGAGACAGACTAAAAGAGGACTAGATGACTCGAGCAAGAACCATTTGAGCAAAAAATGAGAGAAAAGAGCATTCGATCCAACCATCGCAAGAAAGTTGATCAGATACAATAGTCTACCCTCTAGTAGAGTTGAACGAAGGGAAGATCCAACTCCATAGTATCTCCAACCATCCCACATACACCCCAAAGGCTTCTCACTAGAGATTAAGGATTGAAAATCAGGATAGATCAGTCGATCGACCCATATCGATCAAGTGCAGTCAAATGAGCTGACCTTTTCGACCCAAAGCCAACTAAACTTAGTCGATTGAGTCAAAAAGCAGCTAAATGACAAGCCTATACATGTACAAAAAATAGAAATATCATTATGCAATCCCCTTCCAAACAAGAGAAAAAAATTTAATATTATCATTGCCCCATCTCCTCTATAAATAATGAAAACATTTTATGATTAAGACAGGTTCGATTAATCTCCCCCACCC
>NW_018164957.1:357372-360958 GCF_001263595.1 Phalaenopsis equestris
CCCCCCGATTTGCATTATATTCATTGGGTGTGATTCACGAATAATCTTGCATTCAACATCTTAAATGGTGTGGTAAGTACGGATCATGTCACAAAAAAAATGAGGAACGGCTTCGACAACATTCAGTGCACTGAATAATTCATGGCAAAAAAATCTAGGATTTGAAGGATTCTATGCCAGAGGTCATTTAAGGCGCACTGACTCAAGAGAGAGATCACCAGGGTTGAAGGGTCAGCACTCAACGACAGAAGAGTCCCTCTTACTTTAGAGAGGGAATATCACTTGAAGTGCTTTGATAGTGTTGGGTTGACATAGATCAATCAGCATTAGTTCGAGCATACAGTGGCACCTTGTTATCCCGAGAATGAATTATTGTGGAAAATTTATGAGTTCGGGTCTCTAGAGCGATTCAAGGTCTCATAATTGAATTCCTATAAGGGGTAAACAAATCTGGTTGACCACATAGTCTCGTTTGATTTGACCGCGTGTGTATGCTAAGAATCACTTATACACTAAATTGATGTTTTTTATTTACCACGTTGAGTGAGTCGGCCATCAAGTAGTTCAATGAATTATAACTAAAAGTATTTATTAAGTCTCAACCCATAACTGACTTCCTCACCGATTTTTTCAAGCTAAGCGAACTCAACAAAGAAGTGATGACCGACAACCATGCTTAGGTCCTACACATTGATGAAACTTCTTGTCAAACTAGGGCAAGGCACAGTTTCACTCTAAAAAATCTAACTAGAGATTATATGTACCATTTAATGGAAGTGTGATTTTGTCACCAACAATCAAGCCACGTACGAAGCTTTAATTTCTAGGTTATGGATCACTTATGAGATTGTCATGCGACACCTTCAGGTAAAACTTGACTTACAATTGGTGGTTAATCATGTAAACACACAATTCAAAGATAGACACAAGTAGATGACCTAATACCTCAACAAAGCCAAGGTAGAGATCGAAAAATTTTAAGTTTCAAGATTGAACACTCTTCCAAGCAGTACAATGATGCTTGGAGCATGGTTCATTCGATCATAAACGAGACAAAAAGCATCTGATCCAACCACTACAAGTAAGCTGACCCGATGCCATAACCTACCTTCATGTTGAGTCGATCCATGGGAAGATCCAGTTCTACAATATCTCCAACTATCCCATAGGCACTCACATGCTCCTCACTAAGGATCAAAGATTGGAAACTAGGCTAGATTAGCATATCAATCCATAAGCTAGAAGTAATTGGATGAAAAGCCTGTAAATGTAAAAAGAACATAAGTGCTCTAGTATGGACCCCTTCCAAGCAGAGGGAAAAAAAATTATCACTATATCATCGCCTCTATAAATATTTTATGAATAAGGGAGGATCAATTACTGTTCATTTATCCCTCTTTCTATCTCTTTATTTCTCTCTCTCTCTCTCTCTCTCTCTCTCTCTCTCTCCTTACTACACTCTATTCCTTGATAGTGATTCATGAACAATCTTGCATTCAATATTAATATTTATGTCATATCATTATTTAAGTACTCGTATCACTATTATAGTGAATAGCTTGAGTATGTTTATACTTCAATAAAAACATAAATATCCTAATATTTTATAAAAAAAAAGTTGCACACTAAATTTTTGAAACCCAATTCAAAAAGGGATCTACTTAGCCATTAATTTTGGTTTGGTGCCATGCAGTTCTTGAGCACAAGCCTCACAAAACTGAGGTGATATTACCTCTTGTGGACGTATGTGAACAAGTGTCCCAATTACCCAAAACAAGTTTAAGTTTTATGCAAATATTTTATGAGAATACTTTTTGAGAGTATTGGATTACTAAGTAAGAGTATTGTCTCTGAAAAAAAAAAAAAAAGATAAAAATAAACATACACAAGATTTACTAATTAAATTTTAATAAAAATTTTTTATTCTATTTTTCTACATTATCTTGTAATTACAATGATTTCAATTCAATAGTTTCCTTCTTAAATAATTTAATATTTTGAAAATGGCCAATAGTATTAATATATTTTCATTTACTCTTAGCTCTCTAACATACATAGCTATATATATATATATGTATGTATGTATGTATGTATGTATGTATGTATGTATGTATGTATGTATGTATGTATGTATGTATGTATGTATGTATGTATGTATGTATGTATGTATGTATGTATGTATGTATGTATGTATGTATATATATTAAAAAATTTAAGTCAAATTCAGCTATTTTACATATACACCGACTCTCCATTTTCGTAACTCTTCTATGCTACAGAGTTTCTTCTGTTCCACCATAACCAAGACGCTAAGCATACAAACACCACCCAAATTGACACACAAATCACCGAAGATAATGGCGATATTTACCTCCCTCTCTTTCGCGTCGCCGTCACCGGCGACCGAACCGACTCGCCGGAGCACCCAACCTCATTGGGAAAATTCAGAATCGCTTTACTCCCCCTCATTTCAAACGCCGCCCGATCATACGCCTGCGCAGCCTCCACCGCCGTATCAAATGTCCCGAGCCAAACCCTAGATTTTGCCCTCGTGGGATCCCTTATCTCAGCCGCAAACTTCCCCCATCTCCGCTGCCGCACGCCGCGATACTGCCGACCGCAGAAGATAGACGCTGCCGGCCTCCGCGATGGCCGTGAGGTTGAATCCGGGTCGATTTGGATGATGGAAGATTTTGCTGGAACAGGGTATGGTATTAATCCTCCGTGGGAATTGGGGCAACCGGGAGGTAGTGATAGGGTTTCAACGTGGTCGAGGTAATCGGAGACGTCGAGATTAGTGAGAGGAAGATTGGGGGAAGGAGGTGGAGTTGGGAGGGCAGCGAGGAGTTCGTCTAGGGAGGAAGCAGAGGGATCGTCGAAGAGGTGCTCGCGGCAGAGTTCCATGGCGGATATGCATGCGAAATCCATGGGCGCCGTAGTTGTCCAGGGAATGAATATTGATGCAAGTATATATATAGGAAGGGATTCAGTATGAGGTTATTGGCGTCATCTGCGTGTCAAAGGGTTGAAAAATCGCAGGGTGTCGTCGCTGCAAGTCCTTTCTACTGCCGCCAATTCGTTCGAAGAAATGTCCAAGAGAGATTTTTATAATTTTTCAACGTTATGGATAGTTTAAAAATTAATTTTTTGTGTTCTTTTAAAAAAAAGAAAAAAATATTAAATTTAGCCTTTTAACACAATTAATTTGTAAAATTTATATATTTTCTGCTGGTATTGCTGAAGTATTTATTGGACTTAGGATGGAATTGATCATTTAAAAGGGCATTTACATATACACTACACAATTCTTATGAATATATATATATATTTTAATTTTTACATTTATTACACTAAAAATAAAATTACGAATTTGATGATTAAAATTAAATGTATAGGGGCTTATAAGACTCATATTTTTGTGCATCTCCCTTTATGATTATTAGTTTAACGGGATAAGAAAATCATGAGCTAACTAGAATGTAGGATATTATAAATGTGAGACAATATTTTATTATATAGAGACATAATTTGCTTATTTAAAAATATATTAAAATTATTTTACTATAAATTAATAATTTGAATTATA
>NW_018164957.1:361134-374810 GCF_001263595.1 Phalaenopsis equestris
AATCGCATGTGAGCGCGCGTACGTGCGCACCACAAATTGTGGTTTGTTGGTTGGTGGGGTTCACTGTAAGTTCCCTCAAGTCACGGGTTCGATCCCCAGTGACGTTGAGTTCTCGAATAATTAGGCACATGGCGTGGGCTCTCATCATGGGGCCTAGCACATGGAAAATCGGTATTTGGGCCTCTCCCATATGCTGATTTCTTATATATATATATATACTAGGCGCATATATTGCATTATTTATGTAGAATAATGCGGATTTTAATTGATTAAAATATATGAATTCAAGTATTTCATAAAATCTTAAGAAAATCACTTTTAAAAAACGCATCAATTTTAATAAATTATGATAGTTCCATTTTCAGTTTTTGCTTCATTTTGATTTTGAGTATATTATTATTATAAATATTTAAATTTAATAATTTTTTTTTTATATAAATAAGCAAGGTTAACATTTTAACATATAAAAATTTTTAAGGGCCTTTACCTACGTGCCACCCAATTCCTATTTATTACTTTCCTTGATTGAGTTTGGCGCATACTTTTATTTTATATCTTAATTGACAAGTCATTAACGTAATAGTTTCTTTCAATATATGACCATCAATTGAAGATTCTTTATGATTTCTAAATGTTTCTTATAAATTATTAATTTTAGATAGATTTGCATACATAACACATAATTTGTTGTATATCTAACACCTAAATTTTTATATTTACATATATTAATATGTACATGGCCGGAACCACCATCTTGCCCACCCTCCAATTTTCTATTACTGTATAAAAATGTTTAGTTTTAGAAGTTTGCATGCTGCCCTTGATCTATGATTTTGCGCAATCCTCACAAAAAAGGCTCAACCAAATCACTTGCCTATTTATATTTTCTTAAAATCCTACTTTCTTATCTATTTATATTTCCATTCGGCTTTTGTTTTTAGTATTCCGTCTTGTTTATGATGTAAATCCAGATTTACTAAATCTGATTGCAATGTGTATTTAAGGGATTTAATCTGTCATCGTTGATGAGCTCCATTTTCATGGCACAGGGTTTAATAAGTTCAAATTTACTGGATTTGGTAAATCCTATTTGACATAAAAAGAGTCAAAGTGGGGCTGGCAGCTGCATGAATCCTTTTTTCTCTATTATATCCTATATATATTGATTCAATCCTTTAATACAACTCATAAGGCATCATTCTTTAATAAGATACAAAATTCGGCGTAGTTTTCATAGTACAAAGTATTTATATTATAAAAATTGAAAAGAGACTGCAAATTTAATTGAATTTTACTTATAATAAAAAAGAATGAACTTTGGGAGACGAATCTAACAATACCAAAAATACCCTGAACTAAACCCAAATGTGCTTAATTGAAATATTTATAAGAATTTGTACAAATTCCTACAAGCCATTTTGGTTGATTAGATGTCTTCAAAATTTCATATTTATAGTTGAACATAGCTATCTCCATATAAAATGATTCGGTCTGACTAGCCAAAATTTAGTAGGATTTGTAATAATGAGCAACTTGGAGAAAGCTTGAAGAAAGTTTCAAGTTAATGTCATTTTTCAAAGCACTTGCCTCACCCTCTAGCACATGGCAGCCCATAAGTGAAGTCGGGGATGAACGATGAAAAGGTCAACTTGAAAAATCAAATAATCCAACAAAAGTCAACCAAACATTCACGAGTTGAGTACGAATAGTCGAGTATAGAGGGCCGAGTGCGAGAATCACTGAAGGAAGAAAATCTCTCATGTTCACTAAAATAGCCATTTGGAAGAGGATCTTTTCAAGATCCTAACTTTACTGGAGATATGACCAGCAAGTCAACAGTGTATGTCTAAAGGCCTAATAATAATATAGGACTAATTGAGTTATTTTATGAAGTTCAACTCTTATAAATACATGGTATAAAATGTAAACCAAGATTCGAGATTTGAGCCCCGTGACTTTTCCACACTTGAAAATTGAACAAGTCCCCTCTGATCCCCATTCTCGTGCTCATCCTTGCCTATTCTCTCTCTCTCTCTCTCTCTCTCTCTCATAAATCTTATTTCAATAGTATGTGTATATATGGACACACACACACACATATATATATATCATTTTAGATAAACACCACACAATTTGTTTGCATTTATATATCTAACGCCTAAAGTTTGATATTTACATTTATAACACTTGGTTTTAAAGCATTTACATGAGAAGGTGTATTTCATTTGTAATAAGTTAGCAAAAGTGGCATTTTGATGTAATGTAAAAGATTTGGGTGGCATGTTCGTAAATATTAAACTAGGTTTTAGATATGTAAATATATAATAATTACATGGTATGTAAGCAAATGCACCTATAACTAGACTTTAAACTAATACTCTTTTTGTACTCTTCCTGAGAGAATTTAATTACAAATTCAGGTGCATAAATATCTCAAATTAATGGCCTTCATTATCAAAATGGGCTGCGTCTTAAAGCCCGCAACAAATTTCTCCAATAATCCATTCACTGTCAATATTAAGGTTTCAATTAATGCATTTGCATTATTATATCAAAATAACGACTCGACCCGGCCAACTGCCACGAACCGAAAAGTCCACAAACACCTTTTTTGAAAAAGTCTTTCACCCAATTAGCATTAAATAACATTTCAAAATGATGCTTTTTGTTAAGCTATCACAACAATTAATTTTGGAGAAAAATCAATGATAGATATATTTTGGTATAGCCACAATATGTTAGAGTCAATGAACTTATGTAAACTCATAGAAGAAAGACCAGAAGTCCCATTTCGAGAAGATCGAAGGTCTGCATTGATTGGGACCCGAAGCCTGCCTAATAGAGGCCGTCCGAGCCAATGACCAAGATCTAGCAAACGTAGGTCGTCCTAAGCCCAACCCTCGCCCCAGCATTGTCAGTCGTCTCATAAAAACCTCCAAGCCTCTTCATGAGAAGGCGGAAGGTTTTATCATGATTTACTCCCCAAACACCCTAAGAATTTTTTTTTTTATCTCGTTGGATTACGATGATTCACTCTATGCCTGACAGCCAAGCCTCATTTGACAACATAAATGGTTGATAACCGATAACCGAACCAAAGCAATCGACCGACAGACTCAAGTCGACCAAACCAAGTTGGGATGACCGAAGATCAATAGTAGTTGATTGACAACCCCCCGATGCAACATAGCCGGACAAACAAGCCTTGTTGAATCAAAGTCCTCTAATCTTAGTCAGCTGATCGATAGAGTAGCCGAGTCATATGCTCATTTATGTACTCATATCGCCCCCCATTAAAATAGGGATAAGAGTGTAATTATACATATTGTACCCCTTGTCTATAAATATGGGACATTTCCATGAATAAACACAATCTTCTCATTCTAATGTTTGTGATTGTTCACTCTCTCTCTCTCTCTCTCTCTCTCTCTCTCTCTCTCTCTCTCTCTCTCTCTCTCTCTCTCTCTCTCTCTCTCTCTCTCTCTCTCTCTCTCTCTCTCTCTCTCTCACACACACACACACACATATTTTACACTCTATTTCTAGAGTGTAACTTTCAGACCGATTCATATTCAACACATGTAAATATCAAAGTTTAGGTATTAGACATGTAAATATATACAAAATACATGATATGTACGAAATAGATCCTAAATAAATAAATAAATGAATATTAAAATATTTTATTAAATCACCACGCTAAATTCAAATCAAATTTGACCCAACAAAATTCCAAAACTTTCCACCAAAATTGGACTTAAAAATCAAATCAACACCTAATTTCAAATTTGGCACAAACAGTCAAAACTCCATTGGAGGACCCAATCATGTGTTCATTTTAATGGCCACGTTCGATGTAATAAGGCTGAACCATGACATGGCCTCTACCATATGTATATACTCATATTGAAGCTGTGATGCAATTAACTGTGAACAGACTATTATTTCGAGGAGCTGATTTTTCATTTTATTTATTTGCAGTCTTGAGTATTTTGTAATTATTTATTTTATTCTCGATTAGTACGCTGCACATTCAAACACAGCAGACTCGATCTTTGCCTCATGTTTTTGTGGTTATCTTCAAACAGCTGGTTAATACAACTAATCACACATCTTTTTGAATATTTCATAGCTCATTAAAAAAAAAAATTCAAATGTGGATTCATAATAATGTAAATTATTAATTTTATATGAATTGTATTGAATATATCCGTGATAGGGTTGCTGTAGCTCATGTGACGGATAAAATTAGAGAAAGTCGTCTTAGATGGTTTGGTCACATTAAACGTCGATCATCTGATGATCCGATTAGGAGAGTAATGTTTTTAGGAGAGTAAATGTTTTAGATTCAACTTGTGCTAAGAAAGACAGAGGTAGAACTAGGAAGACTCGGGCTTATTGTATAAAAAATGATCTTAATTTACTAGAACTAAATGAAAATATAACCCCTTGTAGTGGGATTAAGGCTTTGTCGTTGTTGTTGGATTGTATTGAAGACTTCGCATGATTGCTTTTATTAACACCTTGTTGAAGGTGGGTAACGAATGTAATTAAGGGAATTTAATAAATTTTGTGATGGGGATTTACATACATGCCCAATGTTGTGACCCAAGTCGCTTGCAACTGCAAATGAATAATATTTTTCGGGCTACTGTAATGCTCTTGGAATTAATTTTACATTGTCATTACTACCAACCCACCGGGCAGATGACTCATGATGCTTGGCTTTCTTGTCATTGACGTCATACATTGCTTCGGTTCCCAGCGGCTTTCAGATTTAGTAAGCAGATTTGAATAATGCTATAATATAATTATTTATTAATGATTATTCTATTGTTATTTAAAAGAAAAAAAAAATTATGCTTTGATGCTGTCATCAATAAATTTTTAAGATTTGGAATGAATTGCGAAATGATTAATACAAAATTTAGAATATTTATTTTGCCAAAAAAAAAATCAAGCTTAAATTAAAAATTATTTTGAGCGTGGATTTCGGCACATTTGTGGTCTAACTGACTACCTTGATTAGACGGACCCAATGACATCAAAACTGGCCTAATTCAAGTTAAGTCAAGCCCGGGCCAAAGTGTTAAATTGTTTTTAGAAGCTTTGGGTTTCAAATTGAAAAGATAAATGAAATCATCCAATTCTGAAATCATTAAGGCACCTGAATGTTTATAAAACATCATCTGATTTTGAGAATCTTTTTGAGTCGTTCTATGGAGTGGTCCTGATTTCTTCCTTATTGCTGGGGAGATACACTCAAACTTTATAAATATAACCCTACCCCCTTCATCAAAGGGAACCTATACTTTAAATTGGAGGATCGTGTTGTGAAAAATGAAGACAATAAAGAAAAAAATGGAATGAGAAAAATTGCACGCAGAAAAAACACCATAACGACACACAGATTTACGTGGTTCGACAAATTTGCTTACATCCACGGAGCTGCAGAGGATTTTACTACTTCGAGGAATTACACCGTCGAACGTCTAAATATTTACAAGAAAATATCTATTTTCTTCTCTCCCTTCCTCTCTCTCTCTTTTCCTTTCTTACTCACTTAGAGGACTTAGCTTGGCCTTGCTCGGCTTGTGGCTTTTTGACTTATGAACAGTCATAAGAGGCTATTTATAGAAGCTAGGAGAGCGGTAGGTGAGAGATAGGTGAGCGGTAAATGTGATGTGGTAGGTGAGATTCTTAATTAGGAAACTAATTAAATTACGGTGGACCAGGTCTCCATATTACCCAACAATTCTCCCACTTGGAGACTGAGACACTTACTGCATCACCAACTAGCCGCATCATCTACTAACTGTACCGACCTTTTTCTCAAACATGATATCCTCGACCTCTACAACTCAAAGCCCTTATCATCATGCCCGAAGACCAGCTGAAGTCGAGCACAACTTCAGCTTCTCACGAGTAACACTCTAAGTTGGCATATCACCGTCAATATAGCCTTGTACCACCAAGATCTTTCTTGTGTTACTCCTGTATCTGCTTACAACTCCCATTGCATGAGCAATATCCTGCCCCTGTTGAAAGCCCTTTTCAACAAGTCCAGCTTTGTACCTCTTACTGTCATCAAACGCAGTATCATCAAGCGCAGTCTTCAGTATTTACCCGGTACACCCACTTATTGTGCAATGTCTTCTTCCCTGGTAAAAGTTCTGTGAGCTCCTAAGTCTGATTCCCTGGCAGGGAATTTGTCCCCTCCTTCTTGGTTAGCTCTCACTTGCTTGAATTCTCATCTTGCAAGATTTCTTCATAGCTCTTTGGTTTTCCACCATTTGTCTGTATAAGGCCTGATTTTCCTGCCTTTGACGCTCTACCACTTTTCAGGAACTGACCTTCTTCTACTTCCTCATAATGCACCTTTAACTCATGTGTCATCACTTGACTAAACCTATAGCATATATAGTTTGTCAGTTTTCTTACCCCGAGCCAGTAGAAATGCTCCTTTGGTAACCTTTCAGGTGCTAAGAACACTACCAAATGACCACCCTCATTGAGCTGCCCAACAAAGATGAGGTTTTTCTTCAACTCAGAAATGTGTCTGACCTTTTGAAATGTGTCTGACGTGTCTGACCTTTTGCAAAGTCCATTTGTTCTTGTTAGGGAGTATAATACCAATGTCTCCCATCCCCACCACGTCTAGAGCTTTTTCATCAGCCATATATACCTTTCGAAAGTTACCTGCAACATGATTTCACATTAACTCCCGACGAGAAGATGTATTGAAGGAAGTCCGTGAATCCAATATTCAGTCATCAACAAAACTGTGAACTACCAGCAATAGCGCATTCTGTACTTCTTCAAATACAACATTACCGCCATCATTCTCCTTCTTCTTAGGATTCTTGCAGTTCTTTTTTATGTGGTCAGCCTTGCCACAATTCTAGTAGGTTGTCTGCTGACCAGACTTTGATTTTGATGACTTTGTGTCTGCTGACCAGACTTTGATTTTGATCTTTCTCTGTTTGAGTTCCTGTCATGTGAACTCCCTCTGGAATCAACATTTAGCATTGAACATGAACACGAGGCCTCGCCAGAATTCTTCCTGCTCACCTTCTCAACCGAAATCAAATCATGAATATCATCATATTTCAGTTTAAATTTATTAGCAGAACTGTTAACTGCCACACTCATGGTTTCCCAACTATTTGACAATGATGCCAACAAAATCAACGCATGTATTGCATCATCAAAATCAATTTCAACAGATGACAATTGATTTGTGATAATATTAAAATCATTCAGGTGTTGAGCAACAAAGACACCTTCCGCCATCTTCAAATTGAATAACTTTTTCATCAAATGCACATTGTTATTCACCTACGGCTTTTCATACATACCTGATAAAGCTGTCATGAAATATGTAGTAGTCATCTCCTTGATGACATTTGGACAACCGAACTGGACAGGGTTAATCGAATAACCCCCAAAACCTGTCGATTCAACAAATTCCATCTTGCATCGTCCATCTTTTCCGATCGTTTTCCCAGTAACGGAAGATGAAGTTTCTTCCCATAGAGGTAGTCATCTATCTGCATCTTTCAGTAAGCAAAATTTATGTCATTGAACTTCTCGATCTCCGATGTCATCACTTCGTCTCCGCTCATCGTCCTTCCTTAGATCGAACCAAATTTTTTTATACCAGTTGTTATGAAAAACAATGACAATAAAGCAAAAAATGGAACAAGAAAATTAGACGCAGAAAAGACACCAGAGCGACACACAGATTTACGTGGTTTAACAAGTTTGTCTATGTCCACAGAGCTGCAGAGGATTTTACTACTTTGAGGAATTACACAGTCGAGCGCCTGGATGTTTACAAGAAAATCTCTATTTTCTTCTCTCCTTTCCTCTCTTTCTCTTCCTCACTTTTTCTCTTAGAGGACTTGGCTTAGCTTGGTTTGGCCTTGCTTGGCTTCCTTGCTTGACTTGTGGCTTTTTGGCTTATGAAAAGCCATAAGAGACTATTTATATAAATCATGAGAGCAGTAGGTGAGCAGTGGGTATGATGTGGTAGGTGAGCGGTAGGTGGGAAGGTAGGTGAGTGATAGGTGAAATTCTTAATTAGGAAACTAATTAAATTGCAGTGGACCGAGTTTCCACATTGCCCAAGAGACCAAGGAGAAGAGCTAGAGTTGGACCATGAGAAGGAGTTGAATTCCAGAATGGTTTAGGATCGAAGATCATACAAACACTTCACACTCCAGCAGTTCAGACCACCGTCGACCATCTTCAACAACCTATGCTCGTTGCAACGATGCCCCTTGTAGAGTCATGATGTACAATGTGTAGTAACGAAGAACTGTGCAAAGTAGCGGTGTAAGTGAGTCAAGCCAACTTGTGAGTCGACTAATTAGGCTCAGCTCGATAAGTGACTCGTTAACCGAACTTGATGAGCTAACAAGCCAAGATCATGTTAGCCTCGACTCGAAGCGTCGCCTTGTGAATTAGCATGTTTAAACAATAATTGATACAAAATACACTCAAAATATATTAAAATTCAATTTTTTATCTTTAAACTATTGAAAATGTGTAAGAAATGACATCTATATTTGTATCAATTAATTTCTTTCTATTTATCATATAATTAATTATTGTACTTATCATTTTAATATAACACTAACTTTAATCAATATTTTTTTCTCGTTTTCATAATAATCAAGCTGAATCAAATTTATAGAATTAAGCTCGAGCTAGAGCTTAATTAAGTTAATCAAGCTAAATCTCAAGTTCAAGTAGAGGGTGGCTTGAGCTTGACTCCACTCATTTACAAACCAAGTGCAAAGTAACGACCAACATAGTGGAGTTCAGGAGCATCCTATGGAGCAGTGCATCATGATGAACATGTTGTAACAACACACATCGAATATGGTGCAATAACATGCCCTAAAACACACCCCAAATATGCATAACATGTACCTAGAAGATGGTGTTTCAATGCACCCTCTATGCGACGTAATGTAATGCCCCGAATACGGTGCAACAAAGCACCTCAAAGATAGTGCAACAATTTATTGCACCTCAAAGATAGTGCAACAACTCACCTCACATATGATGACATTCTCTAGAATTCTAGAGCTCTCTCTCATTGCATCTCTCTACTATGACCTACATGACCAATTACGACATACGTGATCTACAACTCATGCACTTGAGGCAAGTCTGACTGGCCACTTGGTATTATTAGGCTCAATCGATCACTCATTATTGGATTGTTCAATTGGACGAATGATACTGGTCAGCCCAACTGTATGCCTTTTGATTGACCAACTTTGTGGTGTTGTCGTGGGTTCGGTGGCTCACGTTAGGCAAGTTGGCCGACAGACACTAGTCGACACGACCAGACATATTGGTCTTTTTTTTCCTACAGAAAGCCGCATAGTTTAAGAGCCTTTGCGATCCCCTAGCGATTATCATGAACAAAACCTACCTTTTCTTTTCCAATGTAGAGTCCCAATACTCGGGGTCGTCATAACCCCACATTTACGTTGGCGACTTCATTCCCACGACGGAGGGGAGTGAAATCCTTCATTTGGGCGTAGAGAGCGGAATGTCCCCTGACTTTGACGTTCCATGCTCCATGAAGATATTCCCCATGGAATTTTTTTAAGTCGGGCAAATGGAGGCTACCATCGTCACTTTATAGCGACATTCACTTCACTCCGACGATAACCTTTATGCTAACTTTTGAGATTATCAGCGTGAGTCGAATTTGTAACCAATGACGATCAAATCTAATTTTCATATCCATGTTGTTTGCATTTGCAAAATTTATATGCATAAAATTATCGATTTTTTTTATGTGTTATGTAGGCTTGTCAGATCGGCCCCACCAACCCGACCTACGCAATTGACAATCTTACGTCTTCTCATTGGCGCCTGATCGGACCCATTGGTCAGTCGATGTGATCGATAATTTTTATTGATTCCTTTGATCGACAACACCGGCCCAATCAGATTGATCGATATTTTCCGTTGGCTTGCCCGATAGGCCCTACCGACCCAATCAGCATGATCAACACACCGGCACGATCAGATTGATTGATATCTTTCGTTGGCTTGTCCACTCGGCTTCACCAACCCGATCAGTTGGACCAACCGTTTCCATTAAATGTTGCATCATTGCATGTCTGTTTCATACTGTTTGTTGGAATACATTCACACCACACACCCAGTTGTGCAACCGTGAGCATATGCCCCCATATGCTCGTGGTGTGTTATTATGCCCCTCTTTGGCATGGCCTTTCATGCCCATCTCGTGACATCCCTTCGTCGCAGTGCATCACATTTTGTATGTATGCATGTACACATGTGCACTCTTGTGCGTTTGTTCGCATGCCATCTTACATATTCATGACTTGTATGCATGAAGTTATGTGTATTTTGGATTTGTGTCCTCATAAACTTATCTTGCACATTCACACATTATGTGATAGAACGGCTAACACATCAAGCCTACCCAACATATAATTCTCTTCAGATAGAATTACTTCACCTTCTCTTCTTACGACACCACATTATACTGTCGTAGGTTACCCTCGGGTCACTGCCTCCACGACATACCCACTATCTGGGTCACTGCCTCCATGACATACCCACCCTCAGAATCATTACCTCCTCGACATACCCACCATTCGGGTCACTACCTCATGGCACACCCACCCTCTAGGTTATTGCCTTCGCAACATATCCATCCTTTCGGGTCATTGCATTCATGGCACGCACACTCTATGGGTCAATGTCTACATGTCACACCCACCTTCTGGGTTACTGCCTCTTCGACACACCCACCCTTCGAATCACTGCCTTCATTCTTCAAACCAATCCAAACCCAAACTTTCAATTAATCAAGCTCATTCATAATAACTTAATCTCTTAATTCCACTTTGACTTCGATTCAAAGCTCTTCAGTCATTATCAAATCTAGGTATTCTAGGTAAATCATCGTTCCTAGGATAATTAAATTCCTCCTCCTTTGTCTTTTCATGAAATATCATAATTGGATTGTAAGTCTCAACTTTTAAGCTTAATTCTTACAATTCCAAACTTGGACCTTCCATTACCTTTAAAATTTTAACATTGAAATTTCAACTTTGAAAAGTCAGTAACATGGTTTAATATTTAAATCAAGAGTTTTCTGTAGAGTTCAAAACTTTAGTGATGTAATTAACTATGAGGGCTTGCCCTTATAGGAAAACTAATCCTATAAAAAAATAAACTCTATCTTATATCTGTAAGGAAGGGGAGAAAGCCGATTCATGTAGACCCGTAAGTCTTAAAAGATTTTCATCATATTGATTAGGTCGATTTATAAGGAAATATTTCTTCTACTTGAGTAAGTATATTTTTCTTTAAATATAGTATCTGATCATTTAGATATAAAATCTTTCATAATCTATGGTAGCCACATAAAAGAACAAAAATTTTTTCCACCAATACTCTTACCAAAATACACTCAAATTTGTCTTAAATTCTTCCCCTGCATTCTTGCAATGTCAAAGCCTTCTCTGTAATGCTCGAAACTCTATCTACACACTCTTGTCATATGTCGAATCAAAATTCTTAAGTAATTCTATCAGTTGAACCGTCAGCAAACTGCAAAAACCATCTTAAGTAAGTGGAGAATGATGGGGCACTAGTAAGGTGGGGTTAAGGCAATGCAACATATCTTGGCTCCAATTCATTATTCTAGGTTTTCATGTGTGACAACACTGATCAAGGTGGCATAGCGACGATGATCTAGGTAGCCCGAACGCGTTATGGTTCTTGGACTCTGTCATTATAGTGTCATGTTCTCTATATTTATGGATGGAATAACCTACTTCTGGCACTATAACGCTTGTATTTGGGCATTGGAGTGTTGGGTGCTTCCTCAGATTGTTAAAGTGATTGTCAACACTTAATCCAAATATTTCTTTCATTCTTTTATACCGCAAAAATATACAAAATATACCAAAAAAAATCATAAAAATGATATAAAATATATACTAAAGTCACTATAATACTACAACACAACTCATACACATAAGCTATATGATTAGATGGATCCGACCTCCTTCTGTAGAAATCTAGAAATGAAATCTTGAACTTTTTAGGTGCTTTAGTTTCTGCAATCTCTCTTGAGGATGCATCTCTAAGGACTTTTTCACTTCTTCTACTCGCTCTTCTTTTTGAGAACTTTAATATCTCTTTTTATGATTTGTGAAATATATTTGTTTCTTCCTCTTCTAACTTGGTGGCTAAATCTATTCTCAATCCTTCTCTCGATGACTCTAGCCTAGGTGTTTCCCACCTAGGCACTATCGACCCCGATGATCTCATGTGCATCATGGATGGGCTCGAGAGCGAGTTCTAGAGGTCTCTTACCTCAACCCTTGCACCATCACTCTTATCTGCTCTTTCAACTTATTGATATGTTTCATAATACATTCTCTAGTACAATACTTCATTCTTCTTTATTATTCCTCACATGGAAAGTCCCTTTGTTGAGTTAGGATATGAATTTCATGCTCGTCACACTTTTTAAATTGTTGAATCTTCTTAGGATGTAGGGTCTGACATTGTCTGCGTGCACATAAAATCGAAGAGAGTCCTTATTTTGAAAGGAGTATTGAAGAAAGAAAGATTGGGACGGAAGTTCCCTCTTCCCTCAATTCTTATTTCTTAGCCTTTAGTAAGAGATTGAAACAGGGAGGAGAAACTAAGTGAGAGAGAGAGAGAGAGAGAGAGAGAGAGAGAGAGAGAGAGAGAGAGAGAGAGAGAGAGAGAGAGAGAGAGAGAGAGAGAGAGAGAGAGAGAGAGAGAGATGAAGATGGAGAGGTATTTAAATGTCTCCCCTAAATTGCAATGCATTTGAATTTATATCTCTATTACCTAGTTCCCTCCTCTTTGCACCCCACTCCCCCAAATCCTCAAAAGAAGCCCTTCATGTCGGTGCTTTGTGAATTTTGAGGAGCAATTATAGAGGCCTCGATAGATCACTTTGCCAAGCAAGCTCGATATATCATTTTGACAAGAAAGCTTGACAGATCACTTCGGAAGGTAAGCTCGTTAGATCACTTCAGCAAGCGAGCTTCACAAGTGAAGGTGACAAAGTCTTTTCGTAAAAGAGAAGATTGGGCTATCTAGGCCTATACAATATGGTAAGACATGTTTTATCCCATGGGAGTCACTTATGAATACAAATAAAAAAAAAACAATAATAAAAAAAAGAAAGCAAATTATGGCCTTAGGCATTCCCTTTATTATTATTATTATTTTGGCTATTTACATACACACCATTCTTTCTTATGTATTTACACATCTAACACCTAAAATTTACTTTCACATTTATTTTGCTCATAAGTTTCTTATCACATAAAAAATATTACCTTTTTAATTTCTAAATAGCGAAACAGACTTTTTTTATAGGCTTTGTTGCATGTATGTAATAAATATACTTTAGGTGTCACATATGTAAATACATTGAAAACATGTGGTACGTGTAGATCTCTTTTTTTTTTTTTTTTTTTTTTTTTTTCCCGGATCAATTCAAATAATAAGAAAGAAAAAGAAAGCCGGAGCCCCCACGCGCTGACTCAAAATGGCTTTATTAAAAATTACTATTAAAATCAAAAATAATGTTATTCACACACACACACACACACACACACACACAC
>NW_018164957.1:374857-383108 GCF_001263595.1 Phalaenopsis equestris
TATACATATATTTGTTTAAAAAATAATATTAAAATATAAATTAAATAAAAATGAAGTTTTTTTATGATAAATTTTAAATTATTAATCCCGACGAATCCACCTTCAAAGCACGAGGAAACCGGTGACCTCATCCTCATTCCCTTCTTCCCCCACCCCCTTAATAATGAACACTATATATATTGCTCAAAAATCCCCATACCCTCCATTGCCTCTGTTCTCACTCACTCTCCCAAAACTCCATGGCCTTCTCACCTCTCTCCACCATCGACCTCATCCGCCACCACCTCCTCGGCGAACACCCCGCCTCCTTCCTCGATGACCTTCTCTCCAGCCTTCCAACTCCCCCTTCAGCACCCGCTCCCCCTCTCTCCGACCTCACCATCTCTGACTACCTCGACCCGATCCAAACCATAACCCTACCTCCCACTTCCACCAAATATAGGACTGAAGGATTCAAATTCACCGATCCGCCAAACTCAATCATTCGATTCGCCGTTAATTCACCCTCCGATTCCAATTTCCTTAACATTGTCCCGACATTGGAAGGGTTCGTCGGATTCGGCGGAGATCAACGACAGCCGGCAGTAGAGCTATTTGGCTGCCGGAAGTACCGTGGTGTACGGAAGAGGACTTGGGGGAAGTTCGCGGCGGAGATTAGGGATCCCAAACGACGAGGATCTAGAGTTTGGCTTGGCACGTTTGATTCTGCCTTAGATGCCGCACGGGCTTATGATCGCGCCGCTTTTGAGATGAGGGGCAGTAAAGCGATTCTCAATTTTCCCAACGAGGTTGTGATCTCCGGTGATTCAATTCAGAAACCAGCGGCGGCAAAGGGGAAGAGGGAGAGGGAGGAGGGGGAGGTTGAAGGGGGGAAGAGGGTGAAGAGGGAAAGTTTGGAGAGATGTCGGGGAAATATTCCGTTCGAAGGACCGTTGTCTCCGTCAAGTTTGGCGGCAGTATGGGAAGGCTCAGACGGGAAGGATGTTTATAACTTGCCGCCGTTATCTCCCCATCCGGCGATGGGGTTCCCGCAATTAACGGTGATTTAAATACCAACGGTCGTATTCGTGTGTAAATTATTTGTTTGTGTATGAAACATGGATGTTTGTTGTTTTGCTCTTGGATTTTTCAATTTCATTATTTGGGAATAAAAAATGTGGCATTTACGTACATTTACAAACCAATACTTTATGTATTTATATTTTAATAAGTAGAAAAAACATTTCTTAGGGTCAGTTTGGGGCAGCTTATTTGGTGCGGTTGAGTTTTGAAAACACACCTAAACACCTAATATGTTTGGGTAAACTATGTTTGGGTAAACTGCGTTTTGGCAGCTTATGCGTTTTCAAAACGCAGAAAACAGCTTTTTCACACCGCAACTATCTAGGTGTGCTGGAAGCTTATTGGCAATGGTCTTGATTTTTCAAAAAATAAAAATTTATAATAGTCATTGCACTTAACTTATCAGTAGATTATTCAATAAGCTACAGCTGCCCCAAACGGACCCTAATATGAGATATATGAATTGTAAGAATAGGAAGGTTGCCACCGCGAAATAAATTGATTATCTTATAGATATTCTTATCTCATATAAGTAATTTATAATTTAGATTATCTGCTAAGCTAATAATTTAAATGGACGAATAATAAATCTTTACATGCATATCACTATGTATATTAATATCTGTGTTTGTCTGCGTTTTAAAAGTTTAGCTTGAAGTTCTTATCTGTAAAATATAATAAATTATTTTTATCAATAAATAAAATTATGAACATGCTGATCAAATTTTGATTATGATGGATTTCAAAATAAAAATGATCCTTCCATAAATTTAATATATGAAGATTAAACTAAAATTTATATTAAATTCATTTTGAAAAAAAAGATAATGTTTTTGTTAATCATTCGATGAATAATGATTGTGATAAATATATGACGGCGTTTGGTCAGCGGTACTCAATGGAGGTCCGCAGTGATCCGCAGTGGTTGACAGAGGTTGGCAGTGGTCGCCGATCGATGGTGGTCGACAGCGATCGACGATGACAGGGATGATATTGGACTTGAGCTCATTCTCAAAGCCTCAAGTTCTCTCTCAAGCATCTCCCCTCATGTGAGGGGTGCGGCTCTATTTATAATGTTATGAGTGCAATTAATGCAGGAATATGAACCATTTTAATTGGCGGTCCGGAGAGCTTCCTCGATTGTATGATATTTGATAGACATTTGGGTGTCTTAACAATGTCAGAATTGAGCAATCTTAGGCTTGTTAGATTCGTTTTGTCGATACACTCAATTTGACTATAAACTTGCTGAATTCGACATTCGTTTGACCTTTCAAATGTATCCGAAAATCTTCCAAGAATGGTTTAATCACTTGATCTGTGTTTGATTTGACTCGGATTGGACCAACTTTGATCATTAGGTCTGTCTCATCAAGTTGGTCAGTTTGACTAAAAATTTATTGAAATCTAAGCTCTGGATACTTTTTATCAAGATCTGAATTTTTCTTGCTCAAAATATTACTTTGAGATTCTTGTCGGACGATGAAAATTTTTTTTTGGCGTATCAATATATATATATATATATATATGCACGCCAAAATACGAAGTAATCGTCGCTATTCAGGCTTAATGAATCCCCAATAATCATCTTTAATGTTATAAATACATTGGAATTAAACTAATAAACTATGTGATCAAAATTATTTAGATAAAAGAAATTTACGCAATGATCCAAGCTCGAACCATCCAATCAGAAACAAGACAAATATATATATGATCCAACCACTCTGGAAAAGTCAATCCGAAGGAAGATACAGTCCCCCAACATCTCCAATCATCTAAGAGATGTCCAAAGGTCCCCCACCAGTCATCAAGGATCAACAACCATACTAGATTAGTTGATCGATTCATGTTGACTAGGCTTAGCGGACTGAGCTGACCTCGTTGACCAAGCTCAACCGACCGAGATGATCCTGCTAACCTGAAGTCAATTAAGCTTAGATAGTCAAGCTAGAGAACAGTTGAATGACAAGCTCATACATCTAAAATAACAACAATATCCAGGTACAAACTCATTAAAGAATGAGTAAAAATGTAACATTATTATTTTGTACTCTCTCCTCTATAAATAGTGAGATCATTTTATGAATAAAAGATGATGTATTATTGTTCATTATTGTTTGCTCCTTTCTCTCCCTCCCTCTCTGCTTATACTCCACTCATTTGGAGTGATTCACAGACAAATCAGGACTCAACATCCTAAAATGTGTGGTTAACATGGATCAAGCCACAAACAAGAAGAATACTAGTTCACAGAGAAGAAACCCACAACAGAGACATCACTAATCTTGAATGTACTAGGAGTTTGTAACTCAGTAGATCTAAAAGTTGAATGATCCAATTTTGGATGCATGCTACCCCGAGAAAGAGATCTACACCTCAGAGAGGAAGATTTGGTTCCCAACAACAGTAGAGGCCCCTAGCTTCAGAAAGAGAAGGTGACTCCCAATATTTCGATAGTGTTAGGTCAGCATCAATTCAACGACATCAATTCGAGTGTATTATGGGGTTGCTGAGAAAATGCATTCTCTCAACAAACATATGAGGTTAAGCCCCCAAAGAGATTTAAGATCCTGACACATGAATCCTAAAAAAGGAGGACCAATTCGACCAACTGCATAGCCCTATTTATGTCAACTGTGTGTTTATTGAGGATCACTGACATGTTGAAATCCTATCTTTTCTTTACCATGTAAAGAGATTCAACCCTCAAGTTGTTCAAAGGACAACCACCAAAATTAATTGAATTGTTCATTGATTTCAAGTGATTGTTTGTGGCACAATTTGTCAGTGTCCAGAAGCTACAAAAGACCTACCTATTCGTTAAGGACAGAATAAAAGCCTCAACTCGTTCATTACACGCTTTTAGAAGAAAATATTGGAAGTGCAGAACCTAGAACCCACAGTCACTTAAGCCGCCTTATCTTAAGGGTTGATGGAAGGACCCTTTTGGTATATGTTAGGTGTACACTGATCGAAGAAATTAACTAAGTTGTTGGAGATGGCTAACTACCAGATATTGTTCAAGGAATATAATTCAAATTTTATTTCCTTCAGAGTAGAATCATCCACTCATCGCCCACAGAGAAGGTCCCCCCAAGGCAAAGGTTGAAGACCGAAACATGATTCGTGTCCTTCAGCCACCCTCCCTACTAAAAATTGGGCGCTCGATACCTCTGGTAAAGTATGACTCATAGTTGGAAGTCAATCAGGTGAATGAAAAATTTTAGGTAAGAGATGAGATGATGAACAAATACCTCGAGAAAGCTAAAATAGAGATAAGGAAGTTTGATGGCTTTAAGCCTGAGCAAACAATGGGTAACATACCTCCCATCCAGCTAAGTGCATCCACTTTGGAGAAGGTACACCCGGAAGGGTCGTATGAAGGATCATTGAATAAGCTAAAAAGATAGAACTGTGTGTCAAAGGCCAAAGAGTTGGGTGGACCCATACATTCAATTCCTTAAGATCAAGAAGATCTCAGAAAAAGTAACAGATTCAAAGCGCTTTAAAATCAAGGCAGCTTAATAACTTATAATTGAAGGAACACTTTTCTTGAGATAGGTTACTTCGTTGTATCTAAGGTGCATGAAAGACGATGAGACAAAGGTTGCCCTTTAAGTGGTAAATCTAAGAGAATGTAGGAACCCCTCTAGAGGAAAGAGTTTGACACACTGAGTGCAGAAGTAGAGATATTTTTGGTTGACGCTTCAATAGGATATTGAGTGATTCTCAAGGAGATATGGATAGTGCTAGAAATACACACTGCTACAACATTATTAGGCTCACAAGCTACAGCTCGTTGTCATTTCATGGTCTGTTGATGTCCGGAGACTTGATATTCACCGTAAGACCATCAAAACTTTATGGTTGTTGACATAAATTACTTCTCAAAGTGTATTAAGGACAAAGAGATTCTTGGATCACCACAAAAGTCATTTGAAACTTCAATTAGACTGATCTGATCTCTTGGTATGAGCTACCCCTCATAATCATCATTGTTAACAGAATACAATTTACCGAATAACAAGTAAAGGATTTTTGCCAAAGCTAAAGGATCAGTCTAAATTTTGTGTTTGTCCATCATTCTTAGATAACCAACAAAATTATTCTAAACCTACTAATAAAAATATTGTAAGGGGCTAAGGGAAATTGGGTCAATATCCCACCTTTTCTTCTTTGGGCGGTCCGAACGACAGCTTCTATGGTGATCGAGCAAACATCCTTCATGTTGTCACATTGGATGGAGGTGGGTTTTTCAGTCAAATATAATCACCACAGTTAAATAGAGGTGGTAGCCTTAGCATTTGATGAAGCAGATTTAGTTGAGTGGCAGAAAGCAAGCAACGAAGGAGTGCTGCTTCCACTCAATCTTACCAATGAGAATGAGCCTTCTTAGCTTTCTGTCAAAATATATCATGGGTGACACCCATTAGATCCCTTGGATCTTTAGAATGAGGCCGGTGTGGCGACCTCGTCAAAATCATACATACCTGAAGACTCTACCTTGGGGCACTTAGATGCTCGATAGAACACATTTTGTTAGATTTGCTTGTATGTTTATTTTATGCATACGTAATAGTATAGTAGGTCGGGCTTCTACAGTGATCCATGCCTAAATATGCAGACAAAAAAGTTTAATAAGGAGGAGCACATAATGATTTTGATACTCATCCTTTCTTGTAGGCGATGCTTAGCTTCTCGCACCAGGCATGACTCATATGTGTTTGCATGTTAAACAATGCTAACCATTTTTCACAGCTTGAGTATTTTATGTTATCATGTAATTGATAAAGTTTTAGCTCTGGGTCTATATCGGAACTAAGGTACAGGTACGAGCTTCAAGGCGTACTACGCATCGAGTTATGTGACAAGGGACCAGGAGCAACAAACTTGTGTCTCGTACCTTAAGTTTAAATTTACACTCTTGCATAGAATTAGGACCATGTAGTTTAAGCAGTGTCTGGCCGCTTTTACTATTTTTGTTGGGATATGTTGCTGACCCAGTGGAACCGATTTTTTTATATATTCTGATGTGTTTTTACTTTCTATTGCATGTTTGCATGATTGGATTCTTTTCCCCATTTATTTCTGGTTTATCTAGGTTGCATTGTTAAATATAATATAGGCTCTTTATGACCTAAAAATGTTAAATTGTTCAAAATTCCTAATTAAAAAGTATTAAGGTAATCAAAGTTTTAGGATTAAAAATGTTAGAATATTTGAAAACTTTTTCTTTTTTTCTCCTACATGGACTTCGGGTAAATTTTTTAAAACGGCTACATGCATGGCAATACACCCATCATGTCTAATAAAGCCTCCACAAAAATTCGATTGCTCTAAATAACTACTTTATTTGCATATACCTAAGGAGAAGCCCCCGTACTTCTTCAATCCAACTGGCCTAACATATTCTTTTTACTTAGGCGTTTGTCTAATGCACCCAAAATGTTAGAGGCATCCACAACCCAGACGAGGTATAAGTCCCTTGTGCGAAGCGTTTCCAGCTTTGTAGCTGAACTTCCTTTTCTCCTCTTTCCAACGGCATCCTCGCAACTTCAGTGGGTATAAGTCTCACCTCTTAGAGTTTCATCTGATGGTCATAAGATAAAGTTTTCTTCTTTGACCATGGGGTTACCAAAGTCCCCGTGGAGGGCTCAATTCATTGATTGTTGATCGGGGATCTCTAGACGTTTTGTGGCGACTAAGTTCACGCTCGAGTAGACATAGGAACCTGACCTGACTACCTCTACCTATTTAGGAATCGCTCCTCCCTTTCTTTGACTACCCCTGTTGAGCTTTGTCGCTTCGTTGACTTTTCATCGATGTCATTCGATAAGCCTCACTTAGCTTATAGGTCAGTAACCGTTTGAGACAACGATTTTCCATCTACTCTTATGACCTAGTCCAGCCTCGAAGCGGTGGGATGTTTCCTACCAATGACCTGGTTATTTCATGGGCCTCGATAGCCTATGAGTCGCTACTCATTTGCGACCGTGAGAGACTTATTCTCCTGGCATAGCAAAAGCTTAGAAAGCAGTCAGGATGTTTCCTATGAAATAAACCATTCTTTGTGAAACCCTTGCTAGTCGTCACTCAACTGCAAGCAAAACTCCTATGATCGAGAGCATTCTTGGGCAACCCCCAAGATGTAATTAATCAAATGGGATACATTCCTTTGGGAGTACTATTGACTCCAAAATAAAATTATAAATTTGGTTCTCTGGTTTGGGTAGCCTATGCATGTTTTCTTTCATGGATATTTGGCTCAAGTTTTTTCTGTTTGATTCTTTTTGGACGAACATTATTCACCTATCACACAAGGTTTGGTGCGCATAGACTCTACATTCTTTCGCGCGTTTGTCTTCTTTGTCGTAGGTTCTTGCATTTCGATTCCTCCTTTCTCTGGATCATTCATATGATCTGGAAGTGAGATTTATTCAGAAAGGGGATTATATAATGATAAGACAAACTGACGACTCATAAAAAAATAAAAAGTGAAAAAGGACCAAAACAGAATCATTGATAAATAAAAAATGAGATCTAGAATTTATATTTTATTCTAATATTCTTATTGTAACGCAGCTTTTAAGAAGTGAGAAAATTTTGTAGCTAAAATATGTATATAGAAATATGTAAGCGTTGATCCTAAGGAGATCTAAGGGTCAAGAAGAAAAGAGTATGAGGAAGGAGGGACCACTGATAGAATACCATGAGGCCCACTTGTTTGATGGAGTGAAGTTGTTCGAGCTAAAGGCAACAAAGGCCAAATAAGAGTAGGACACGAGGAGGATCAAAAGATAACCCAACGATTTGATCTCGAACAATTCAGTCATAATCAAGAGAAAGAATTTGAGCCAACCACTACAGAAAAGCCAATATGAGGGAAGATTTAGTCCCTCGACATCTCCAATCATCTCGGGAACATCTAGAGGTCTCTCTACCCTATAGACAAAAAGATCATTTCATGAAAAAAACATTATTATCACTCATCTCTGTCCACACCCCCTCGAATTATTCAGTCAGAAATAAGAGAAAGAGACATCCGAGTCAACTACTATGGAAAAGCCAATCTGAGGGAAGATTTAATTCCTATGCATCTACAATCATCTCGGGAACATCTAGAGGTCTCTCTACCCTATAAAAGTCGAAGATAATTTCATGAATAAAACATTATTAACCCCCCCCC
>NW_018164957.1:383183-388946 GCF_001263595.1 Phalaenopsis equestris
CACACACACACACACACACACACACACATATATATATATATATATATATATATATAACAACACTAGACTTTATGTTGCCTACCGTGACTCTTTTGTTAATAGGGTGACCCTGGGGTAATCAGTTCTATCCCGCCTTTGTGCGGAATAAAATTCTTAGGCTCATGAAGTTAGTCGAGAGGTTCATCCAATAACATCTGGCCAATCTTACGAAATTTAAAAAAAAATAACCGCATTAAAGTAATACCATATCATGTGGTCAATGCGTATGTAGAAAGAGACCAAATCATACCTTGCTTATTCCTTTACTTTTCAAAATAATAATATTTATCGTACAATTTCTAATAAATTAAAAGACTTGTATATTGTCTTTTTGTTATGATCAATTTTCCTGAAAATATCATTTTTTTATAAATAATATCATATTTCTTAGTACAAATATGAAGGATTTCCCAAAAACTTCCGCCGACATAAACTCATTTGTTGTTTAAGCCAATGCCGCTTATAAACACAACAAAACAATCAATAAAATGAAAAGAGTAAGGAGCCAAAATATAGCAAATAGCCGGTTTATAAAATAAGCAACAGCCAACCCAATGTATTGCGTGGAACGCGGCTACGACTTGGACCAGAAGACATGGCCATGGCTATAGAAGCAGACATAATTTTGGTGTTAGGGTTAGAAAGCCAGATATTGAAAAAAATAATAATTTAAAATAAATAATATCAAAGAAATAGGCTTTTATCAATAAGACAAAGTAAATACTATAAGCAATCGCAAAAATTGGCTTTTTAGATATTTTGGAGGGTCATTTACATTTATCCCATCCAATTCCTATATATTTACATACGTCTAGCACCAAAAGTTTATCTTCTAAATTTATACCACCCAAATATTTCATATCACATTACAAATGCTACTATTTTAATTATTTATAACGTAAAATAGACATTTTCATGTATAACTAAAGGTGATAAATATGTAATAATTATAATTTGGGTGTTAGAAATGTAGATACACAATAATTAAATGGTACATATATGTAAATCTTCTTTTTAATAATGGCTGCTACATGTCACGGACAAATAGTCCCACATTGGCTTGATGTAGGGCCGAAAAGCAATATTTAAGCCTGGGCTGCCCACCACCCACAAGGGCACTTTTGGGAGGTGAAAAATGGTATCAAAGCAGATTACTGTCTGTCAGGTGTGTGGACTCTCCATGGTCCAGTGGGACCTCTCGGTGGAGTCGATCCGTGACGAGGGCGTCACGTGATTGGGTGGAGGAGAATGTCACGGACAAATAGTCCCACATCGGCTAGGTGTAGAGCCGAAAAATAGTATTTAAGTCATGGGTTGCCCACCACCCACAATGGCTCCTTTGGGAGGGGACATACAACTCCCATGTCATTTGGTCAATGTTGTTGGTGTACACAAACTGCCATGTCTTTTAAAAGAACTTTTTTGAACTACCGAAACATGTACATTAATTATTACCCACAAACAACGTTTGATGATCCTTAGCCACCAGTACCTATCTTTCCAATCATTTGATATCCCTGCTATCACTACAATAAAACATCTCCCACAATGTAAATTCTTTATATTATACAAACCATTTCTCAGGTTATAAGAAACTTTAAGTTACACTAACAGACCCATCTCAAAAAACTAACTACAATTTCTCACTCTCTGTTAGGGGCTCGTGTTCGGCTTATTTATATTTCGAGCTCAACAAATGTGTTCGTGTCCGGCTTGTTTGCTTAGCGAGTCGAATACAAACTGTTCACGAACAAAGAATCGTTTTGACAAACCCTAATCACATGACCATAAGATTTTAATGATTGGGTCAAGATTTAAAAATTTTTGTTTATATTAAAACATCATTTTGAATCTAATTTAATAATTTTTATTCTATTTTCTTAATTAATACTTTTAATTGATTATAAATCTTTATAGTCTTGTAGTCAATTAATTTTTTTTTAAAATACTACTCATCAAATATATATATATATATAATTGATTAGTAATATTTCGAGCTAAAACGAGCCGAACATGAATGAACAAATCTTAATTCGTGTTCGGTTCGTTAATTTAGCGAATGAACAGAGCACGAGCTGTTCGCTAACAACAGGCCGTTTTGACAGCCCTGCTCTCCATTTCTTATATTTTTTTTATATTGGGCATTTACACATTCTTATGTATTTATATACCTCAAACCTAAACTTTAATTTTTACATTTATAAGACCCAAATCTTTCATATCATACCATAAATGCCACCATTTTACCTTTTTTTTAAAAAAAAAAAAATTAAATACGGCCTTTCAAGCTTACATGTGTAAAATTGAAGTTTAGGTGTTAGATATGTAAATACATAGGAATTGAGTGGTATGTATGTAAATCTTCCTTTTTTTATACTGATCTCAGCTTATTTTTGTATGTAAAATTTTTTATATAATTCTAAAATATTAATTTTCATCAGACAACCATAAATTTAATACCCTAACGCATGAGATAAATCAACCAATCAAGTCAGCAATCATGCAGATCTGATGCTTTCATTCAACTGAAACACCCAAACCAACTTGACAGATTCAGGAACTGAAAATTATTAATAGAGACACATGCCATGTTTTACTATTTTTTCTACAGTCATAGGATAGTTGACTATGTACATGTTAACGAACACTAGAAAGTAAACGCTTACTGTCTCAGTTAATGTTAGTACTGTACTTCAGCATAGACCACTTCATACTAACTCGAGCTGCATAAAAAAAAAGGTGATGATTAAATATAAAAAGTGAAATGCATATAAAATGAAATACAGGATTAAGCTACGAAATAGAAAATCACAGTTCAATGACACGTTCAGCAAAGGAAGAATCAAAAGATTAAGCTATTTCTGAAACGAAGTGATTGAAAATGCGGTGGGACTTGAGCGAATGTTGGTTTACAGTATTAAGAGTGGAAAGTAAGAAAAAATTACAAAAACTTTGCATTTTCTTGGTGCTTAGTATGATTTAACATAAAAGCACTGCAAAATTTTCAAGTACTAGAATTGACCAAATTCAAATTCAACATGCTATCTCCCCTCACATGCATGTACTGCACAACTCTATTTAGGATAGCTTTTTGCTTGAGTTGTATTTCATACCATCATCATAATTCTACTTGCAGAACTGAGTTCTTACTGTTTTTTAGAAATTTTTGTGACGAGACATTATTTTTGCAACCAGATCGGCTAAATTATAATTGTTGTATGAGTTTTTTTTTAAAAAAAAGAATATTGTGCTTCCAATCATAATTTTCTAAAAAATAATTTTCCCCACTAAATTTAATCAGTCCCTTTTAAAAAGCCACAACCGCTCCAAACAGACCTTTAATCAATATCTTAGTTGAATGCCCTATTCTCCTAGATAGTGAGGAAAGGTCATTACCTCCTCAACTTTCAAAGCCAGCTACCATGCCTTCTACCTCAGTCATCCACTCCGGGTATGGAAGTTTTTTTTTTTTTTTTTTTTTGGGAAATTTACATAGTAGCACATAGTTCTTATGTATTTACATATGTCACACCTAACTTTCATATATACAAAAATAGCATTTTGGTGCTTTATGCATGAAAAGATGTAATTCTTTTTTAAAACTGACAATAGTGATATCTGTGATATTAAAGATTTGAGTGCTACTTGTGCAAATATGAAGGTATAGGTGAGATCTATGTGTCTTTGGCCAACAAATGATTAATGATGAAGTTTGGAAGGTAACATTTCCCAATCATCCAACAAAATTATCCTACGAGATCGGTTTGAAGGCAAATTTGAAGGTATAGGTGATTAATGATGAAGACTGGAGGTCCCATTAATGCGTTGAGAACTAGAGATGGGTTAGTTCAAAGAATATTTACTGTAAATTCAAGAACTAAGTTGAGTTCATACAGAGTTTAAACAGCTAAACTCGCTAGTTTTGAATTACAATGAGATTAAAAAAAAATAACAAAATTGCTTAGGATTTAGATGCTAAGAAAAAAGTCAGAAACATATTAGACAAAGAACATACAGTTGGAGACTAATATTTTGCAGTTAGATATCTCATTTCTCTTTTGTCATTTTTATTTTCATTTATAAAAGTAGTACAATACACCCTTGTTTACTAACACATTCAATAAATAGAAATTGTGTCAATCCAATTAAATGCAAAAATTGCTAAGAGAACTAAAGTGAATATTAAACAATATTCTACAAGAACTACAAAATGAGCAATATCATCATTTAAGCTAATAAAAGACAAAATTGCCCTTAGGCTATACACCTGCATAACAATATTCCCCTCCCAAAAAGACACTGTCAAGTCATGTGGCTCCAGCTTATTAACTAAAGTCTGATTCTCGCCATCAACACTGACACACTCTTCATGGCCTTCTTCAATTTCTCGGAAGTCTAGGTGTCACTTTTCCCCACTAAAGTTATCCTTCTTCAATTTCTTGTCCACAGACACACAATCGAATTATAACCCTACACAAACTTCCAGTAGTACCTTGTAAATCTCACAAAGCTTCTCAACCTCTTCCAAGTCTTAAATAGTGGCCCCTTCAACCTATTTGCCACCTTCGATGAATGCACTGACACTAGGGCCTTGCACAAACTAGGGTCACCGTGAATTGCCACTATCTTCTCTCCCTCCAAAAACTCTGTGGTCAAATGTTTTCAATTCATCTTAGGGTTGCATTTGGGGCAATTTGTGTGTTTCAGGATAACAACTTATCCTGAAACGCGGCTCAAGGGTCGACCAAGGGGTTCGACCCTTGGCCTGCATTTAGTGTAAAAATGGAACCGCATTTTCAGAAAAACGAGCAAAACGCGCGATCCAAACAGTATCGCGATGTTTTCAAAAACACCCCCACACTTATAAGCTGCCCCAAACAGGCCTTTAGTCTCTCTTACGGATCACAATTATTTTATACCCAATATCACGCCAATGCTCATTAAATCCAAGAGAAGAAAATCTTTCATCACCTGAATATCTGTAAATGTTAAAAATAACTCATTTACAAACTCCCTTGCTCTTCTCCATTTATCTCGTCCCCATCATAACTCTCATATATCCACCATCTCAAAGCCCTAATTGCTTCAATATTTGAGTAGAGAAGAAGTTGTGGGTAGCCCCATTATCTGTCAGCACAATTATGTCCTATTCTTTGATTTGCCCCTCAAGTTTCATAATGTGGTTTGGTGTAAATCCCACCACCAAATTCAGTAAGACTTCTACCACATCTAAGTGAGGGTATTCCTCCTCCATCATCACAACCTTCTTTGCTTCTGCATCCCCTGCCTCATCGTAACACATTATGAGAATTTGTAATATATGATATTTGCAATGGTGCCTTAGGGAAAATTTCTCATCGTGCTGAAAATATAATAAATTGACAATCTCTTTCTATGTAAGGCGTTTCAGTGTCGCCCCCGGTCATTGCCCTTAATTCTTGTCCTGTAGAGCCTCCATCTGGACTTCCATTCTTTGAGCTTTTTGTAACGTTATGGTTGTAATAGTTCGGTATGATGCTCCACCTACTCTTAATAACCTATTTCACTACACTTTTATCCTCAATCCTCCTGATCTCACCAAGCGTAGTGATGCTCGAATCTTTGGCTTCAACCCTTTAATGAAGCTGTCTTCCAATACTTCTTCGGATATCCCTCTTAAAAAATTGCATAACATCTCAATTTTCTCCTTATTCTCCATGATGAATTCTTACTTGACCAATGCAA
>NW_018164957.1:389740-410561 GCF_001263595.1 Phalaenopsis equestris
TGAAGTACTCAAACAATTGAACCTTGAATTCTTCTCATGTTTGAGCTGGCTAACATTGTTCGCTCATCGATAACATACTAAAGTCTTTCCTTTCAAACACAGAGTTGCTGCCATCAAATTTTCTTTCTCTGTCATCCTTCTTGTCCTGTAGAGCCTCCATCTGGACTTCCATTCTTTGAGCTTTTTGTAACGTTATGGTTGTAATAGTTCGGTATGATGCTCCACCTACTCTTAATAACATATTTCACTACACTTTTATCCTCAATCCTCCTGATTTCACCAACCGTAGTGATGCTCGAAACTTTGGCTTCAACCCTTTAATGAATTTGTCTTCCAATACTTCTTCGGATATCCCTCTTAAAAAATTGCATAACATCCCAAATTTCTCCTTATTCTCCATGATGAATTCTTACTTGACCAATGCAAAAAAAAAAAAAAATGCTCAAATAAATCTCCTTCCCATGTGGTTCTGAAGTACTCAAACAATTGAACCTTGAATTCTTCTCATGTTTGAGCTGGCTAACATTGTTCGCTCATCGATAACATACTAAAGTCTTTCCTTTCAAACACAGAGTTGCTGCCATCAAATTTTCTTTCTCTGTCATCCTTCTTGTCCTGTAAAGCCTCCATCTGGACTTCCATTCTTTGAGCTTTTTGTAACGTTATGGTTGTAATAGTTCGGTATGATGCTCCACCTACTCTTAATAGCATATCTCACTTTTATCCTCAATCCTCCTAATCTCACCAAGCGTAGTGATGCTCGAATCTTTGGCTTCAACCCTTTAATGAAGTTGTCTTCCAATACTTCTTCGGATATCCCTCTTAAAAAATTGCATAACATCTGTAACAGTGCAATCAAAACACTATAATAAAACTAATTAATGCATAAATCATATATATATATATATATAAAAGAATAGCCAAGACTATATTATAAGAGTCTCCGGCGATCTTTAATGTAGGGCTGTCAATTTGGCTCGTTGTTTGTAAAAAGCTCGTGTTTGACTCGTTCGTTAAGCTTAACGAGCCGAATAAGAACAAATTTTTAGGATCGAAATGTAAACGAGTCGAACACGAATAACAGTTTGTTCACTCGTGTTCGGCTCGAAATGGCTATATATATATATATATTTTTTTATATAACAATATATTACATATATTATTTATATAATAATATATTATATATATTTATGTCTAAATTTAAATCATAACATCTCATATGGCAATGTGGTTAGTGTTTTCTTTTATATAGGTTTGACCCAGATTCGAATCCCACACTTTACATCTATTTTTCTTAATTTTAGTTTAACGAGACTTCTTCGGATATCCCTCTTAAAAAATTGCATAACATCTCAAATTTCTCCTTATTCTCCATGATGAATTCTTACTTGACCAATGCAAAAAAAAAAAATGCTCGAATAAATCTCCTTCCCATGTGGTTCTGAAGTACTCAAACAATTGAACCTTGAATTCTTCTCATGTTTGAGCTGGCTAACATTGTTCGCTCATCGATAACATACTAAAGTCTTTCCTTTCAAACACAGAGTTGCTGCCATCAAATTTTCTTTCTCTGTCATCCTTCTTGTACTGTAGAGCCTCCATCTGGACTTCCATTCTTTGAGCTTTTTGTAACGTTATGGTTGTAATAGTTCGGTATGATGCTCCACCTACTCTTAATAACCTATTTCACTACACTTTTATCCTCAATCCTCCTGATCTCACCAAGCGTAGTGATGCTCGAATCTTTGGCTTCAACCCTTTAATGAAGTTGTCTTCCAATACTTCTTCGGATATCCCTCTTAAAAAATTGCATAACATCTCAAATTTCTCCTTATTCTCCATGATGAATTCTTACTTGAACAATGCAAAAAAAAAAATGCTCGAATAAATCTCCTTTCCATGTGGTTCTGAAGTACTCAAACAATTGAACCTTGAATTCTTCTCATGTTTGAGCTGGCTAACATTGTTCGCTCATCGATAACATACTAAAGTCTTTCCTTTCAAACACAGAGTTGCTGCCATCAAATTTTCTTTCTCTGTCATCCTTCTTGTCCTGTAGAGCCTCTATCTGGACTTCCATTCTTTGAGCTTTTTGTAACGTTATGGTTGTAATAGTTCGGTATGATGCTCCACCTACTCTTAATAACCTATTTCACTACACTTTTATCCTCAATCCTCCTGATCTCACCAAGCGTAGTGATGCTCGAATCTTTGGCTTCAACCCTTTAATGAAGTTGTCTTCCAATACTTCTTCGGATATCCCTCTTAAAAAATTGCATAACATCTCAAATTTCTCCTTATTCTCCATGATGAATTCTTACTTGGCCAATGCGAAAAAAAAAATGCTGAAATAAATCTCCTTCCCATGTGGTTTTAAAGTACTCAAACAATTGAACCTTGAATTCTTCTCATGTTTGAGCTGGCTAACATTGTTCGCTCATCGATAACATACTAAAGTCTTTCCTTTCAAACACAGAGTTGCTGCCATCAAATTTTCTTTCTTTGTCATCCCATTAACAGCAAAGTATCTCTCCACGTGATAAACACAGCTATAAACATCATCTCCTTCAAAGATCTACATCTTCAACTTCCTCATGCGCGAGTCTCCTAAATTTCTTTGACCGAAGTTCATTCCACCCATAAAGCAGGGGTTGGTTTCTTTTCCTCGACCCGTATTGATTTCTTTTCTTCCATAACTCTGGCACACCCCATAATCAGCTCGATCATCCCCATAAGCTCCAAAATTACAAAAGGCTCTAGTACGGTTGGATGCAGCCCTCTGTCGGGTCGCCCCCACCATGGATCCCTGCTCTAGGTCAGAAACTTTTAACCTGATCTTCTCTTGCCCCGAATCACCCGTCGTACCATTTTGTCTGTTGCCTTTCATTCCAACTGTTTGGATGTCATGTCATTCCTTCGTAGTGCTAACTCGAATCCGCTTCCCATTCCTTCACCTGTTCTCGCAGCTGCAGATCCACCTTAGACAATGTTATTGCCCTGATGTCATGTGAATTACTTTTGACTGTTATCGCAATTGTTCGTTCCAAACGTCTTCGCTAAATCTCGTTGTAGGCAGTGGAAGATTTATGTGAAACTCTGCAATCTTCCTTGTCATTTCTTCTAGGGTTATAAACCTTCCCTCCAACCTTCCTTCCATTGCTGAGAAACGCTAGACTATTCAAGATCTGATTTGACCGACCTCTTCCGTTATTTTTTTCTCCAAAGCATCCACTTTTTTTCTTACCATTTCTCCTAAACAATGTTGAAACTCCTTTATGCTAAGATTACAAGATTCAGAATTTCTGAATGCGGATTCAGCATGTACGAAACTCTAGACGTTGTAATCCTGAAATTCCTATATGCGATTCGGTGGAACTATTAGAAGTCATGCAAAACTATGGAAGTTGTAATTTGAATTCCTGTAAGTCGCAGATCCTGATTATGAGTTTCTGTCATAAGCGATACAGAACTCATTTACGTCGTGATCCCGATCACATATTTCAATCAAGAGGGGTGTGGAACTCCTATACATCGTGATTCGTTGTTGCTTGATCCAGGTGTTTCCTTCTCCACAAGTTTCAAGTCTCTATAAACCACGATACAGTCTTTGCCTTCGCAAAATTTGTAATTGCAATCCTGTCGTTGCCTTCTCCACGAAGAAAGAATGAAGTTTTGGGTCTCTGTACGTTGCGATCCTATCATTGACTTCTCAATGAAGAAAAAAGTTTTGGGTCTCGATAAGTCATGATCCCATCATTGCCTTCTCCACGAATAAAGTTATTCAGTTAAGGGTCTCTGTAAGTTGTGATCCCGTCGTTGCCTTCTACGTGAGGTATTACCGCGACTATATCACTCAGATCCTTCGTAGCCCTCTGTTGTACAAGATCATGTCGTCACTTCCCAGCTAGCTCGATTGCAACTTTATCGCAATTTGAATCGTCATGATGTTGGGTCACAAACATTGGATCCTGTCGTAGGCTTCCCAGCTCATTGGACTAGTAATTGTTTCGTGAGGCTTAGGCCACACCACTAATCCCCTCAGCTTGAATCACGAAAATTCTATAGAAATGCAGTGACCCGGTATTTGTTATCATAATTGAACGCTTTAATACCACTTTGATAGGATCCAATAGAGATTTTCCAGAGAAATTAGATCACAAAATAATTTTATTTCATGAACACCAACCAACACAACACAAATACATAAAGATAAGCACCTACAATTAGAGAGGTAGGCAATCTCTCCCATATCCTACAATTCAAGAGGTAGCGGTAATCTCTCCCAACCTTAAACCTAAGACTCAAGACCCAATCTCCTGCATAACCCAAACCCTAAACTATTAGGCCCTATTTATATCAAAAAATAATAATAATGAAGGATTAAATTGCACTTAGGCTAAAAGATAATATTATCCTTAAGCTAGGCAACAAAGTAACAATACTCCCCTCCCAAAAAGACATTGACCTCGAGTTGGAAAAAATTATTGCTGAATCAAGCCATGTGTGGCTTCTGCTCATAAATTGGCTTACGTCTGATTCGCGTCGTCACACTAGAACACTCGTTATGGCTTTGCTTTAACTTCTCAAAAGTATAAGTCGTTGCTACCCCCACTGAAAGTTATCCTTCTTTAAGTTTTTCGTCCAAGAAAACAATCAAATTATAACCATTCACGAACTTCCGGTAGTATCATGTAAATCTCATAACCTTCTTGAACTCTTACAGGTTTTTGGTGGTGGCCCCTCCAACATACCCGCCACCATAGATGGATCCACTGACACCAGAGCTTGCACAAACTAGAGTCAACCGTGAAGCACCACCATCTTATCTCCCTCATGAAACTCCATGGTTAAGAGTTTTCAATTATCTTAGTCTTCCCAATGGATTGCAACCATTTCATACTCAATATCACGTTAGTGCTCCCTAAAGTCAAGAGAAGAAATTCGTCGATCACCAGAATGTCTGATAAGTTAAAATTACTCTTTTACAAACTCCCCTGCTCTTCTATACATGTCTCATCCCGATCATGACTCCAAAACTTTCTATATCCACCATCACAAGCCTCAATTGTTTCACTATTTGAGTAGAGGTGAAGTTATGAGTAGCCCCACTATTTATCAACACAACAATATCATGCTCTATGCTCTGCCCCTAAAGTTTCATAGTGTGGTTCGGTGTAAATCTCACCATCCAATTCAATAAGTCTTCTGCCACATCTAAGAGGGTGTTCTACTCCACCACAACCTTCTCTGTTTCTGCATCCCCTGCCTCCTCGTCACACACTACGAGCATCTGTAATATCTAATCCTTGCAAAGGTGTCCTAGGAAAAACTTCTCATCAAACCAAAAACATGACCACTTGGCCCGCTTCTCCTGAATCTATGTCTATGTAAGTCGTGAGGGTCTTCCCCAATCATAGCCCTTTATTTCTGTCATGTAGAGCCTCTATCTGGATTTCCACTATTTCAGCTTTTTGTATCGTTGTGGTTATAATAGTGATGCTCCACCTTTGTTGCTCCTAATAGTCTAGTTCATTGCATTTTATCTTCAACCAACTGCACTAATTCCATAGTTTTCTCCAATTTTCGGGATCTCAGCAGGCGAAGTGATGCTCGAGTCTCTGGCTTCAACCTTTTATTGAAATTGTCTTCCAACAATTCTTCTGATATACCTCTTAAACGGTTGGATAACATATTAAATTTCTTCCTATTCTCCATGACGGATCCTTCATGAATAAAAACAAAAAACTACCCGTGTAAATCCCTTCCTATGTGGTTCTGAAGCACTCCAACAATTGGACATTGAATTCTTCTCATGTTCAGATTGGCTAACGTTGTTCTCTCCATTGAGACCATGCTAGAGCATTTTCTTCCAAAAAAAAGAGTCACTGTCATCAATTTTTCTCCCTCTGTCATGAATTTTCAGTTCCAATTGTGAATGTACAAATCGGATCTTGTCCTAACTTGAACGGATTCATCTCCTTATATCATTAGTGCAAGGCCTAAATTTCTTTGATTTTATTATTCTACGTATTTTCTTATTGGCTAGTGTCGTGATTTTGTTTACACTGGGCGCAAAAAAAATTAATTATGATAAGTTTATGGCTTCAAATTTATTCAATTGCTACAATATTGTTTGGGTTATAATTCTAATATTTTTTATGTTGAGTTTAAAGGAAGTTGTTGACATATTAAGTGAAATTGTGAATCCTAAATTCTTAAATGTACATTGACACAAACATGCACGCGCACATGTGTATGCATGTGAGAAGTTCATTAACAAAATAAGATTTTATATATGTATAAATATTTAAATGTAATATATTTTACAAAATTATCTTCAAACAACATTCAATGGATAAGAATAGAAAATAAAAAAAGAAGTGGGCTAAAGTTTATATTGACGAAGATATGCTGACATTTTTTTTTAATTTACATATGATATAAATATGCTTGTATGAGTAACACACACACACACACACACACACACACACATATCAAACAAAGAAGAACTCAAATATTGATGGCCAACCTTAAAGAAGAATGACAAATTATCACCAAGACCAAAACAATAAAATAAATACTACGAATATCTTACAAGATTATGTGCAAAGGAACTTACTTCAAAGTTGCGTGCAAAGTAGCACGAATATTGTTGTTCTCAAAGTTCCTATTAACATTTCTAGTAATTCGTTGAAGCTGACTGCCATTTACAGATGATTTCTTCTGCAGCATTTGCTCCTGCAGGAAATACATAAAGGGCTGGTAAACAGAGTGCTCGCTGTATTTTTTCTCACGTTTTTTAAAGACATGATTACATTATTTAGAATGACCTTGTCATGAATAAGCATTTGAAAGCTCCCAAGATGCTCAATTTGCTCTTCATAAAATTTCTTCCTCACCAAGCATTGCAGTGCAGCTGTGAATAAAATAAAAATAAAATATTGACAAATTCTAGCGATTCAAGCATGCATAGGTTTTTCCTCCAAAATTACCAAATATTCCATGTAAACGTAAAAAAGTGCCACAAAACAAACATAAAAAATATGATTGGGCCACTTTGGAGCATGTGGTTATGGTTTACAACAAATAAAATTTAGTCTATGATGACCAATTAGGCTCACTGGCAAACACACCATTTAGTATGCAGAGAAAAAACAGAAAGAACTAGTGCAATCTATATAGAGCATGCCAATAATTTACGTACAACAACAAAATCATAGCCAAAATGTAGCATGCCAGTACTAAATTCCAAGAGACTTAGTGATACTGAATTTAAAAATTTAAAGTAATTTTCACCAGGTCTATTTTTTGCCTTCGTAAATTCTTTGGCTCTCTCAATCTCTACAGCAATCTTTTCTTGCAAAATAATCTCCTTCTTCTCAAGCTTTTCAAATGCCTGCAAATTGATAATCATAGCAGACATAAATGTAGCTTATCTAGGAAAAATTCTATAAAACTAGAATGAAATATTATAATGCACTTCAATACTGATCCACACTTAGGACCTTATATTGTTTGGTATTCCCCCTGTTTTTTTTCCTATGAAAATCTAAATTTCAAAGACAGTTAAGTGTTTGGATAACTTTTTCCACCCACAATATGAAAAATTACCAACCCAAACGAAGCTGCATTCTGGAGAAAATTTTAAAATAGATATCAAAAAGTTCCTTCTGAAAAAAGAAGGGTTGATAAAAGTTCAAAATACACTGAAATTTATGCCCTGGAGCTTCATTTTACATAGTATACAAATAAACACAAAGATAAACAAAAAAGCTTTAAATAAAGGAGTGTAATTTTATTTATTCTTCAATATATGTATATTGTATAGTATCACATATTCATATTTTCAGACACATGTTTTTTATGAGCTATATACATAGAGATGCTCCCCAATTTATTTCACTGAATGAAGTATCAAATTCTTAATTTTTAATCCACTCTACTTAATTTATTTATGAAATATAATCAATTTATTATATTGTAAAAGAAAAAAAAGGAATGAATGAGGATGCTTATATCTTTGGGGACGATAAAACAGCTCATTAATAGTTAAATCTTTTTATCAAACAAAAATCATGTTATTTGATTTTTGTATATCATCCACACCATAAGCACAATAAAAAAAATTCCATCTACAATACTCACGACAATTTTTTCCAGATGTTTTTCTATAGTAATTTCTCAACCATTTATACCAACAACAGCCAAACCAAAATTTGTTAAATCCCAACGTTTATAAGAATTTAATGGAATTAAGGGTTTCCCCTCTCATAGTTTTTTTAATCTTGAAACAAATAGCCAAATATTTATCAATATTTAGAAAATTTTTATAGTAACTAAAAAATTTTTATAGATTTAGAAAATTTTTATAGTAACTAAATCTACATTTAAGGGATTTACTATGTCTAATTGTGGCCACCAAAGAGCCTCTAAATCTCACACGTCAAGTCTTCTATCAAAATCAGTCTGAAAAAACAACATAAACATCTACATTTCCATTGAAAAAGCTGTATCAATTTCAATTTTCTTTCAAGTAAGAACTTCTTCCTATTTCAAAAATTTCACCTTTATCTTCCCCAATCCAAACCAAATGTTCTCAAACATAATACTGGTGTTACGATTCCCTAACCCTGCTTTAAAGACTTACAACCATTACTAGGAAAGAAAACTTAACATGAAATGGGTGATTGAGTTCTGGAAAAGAACTATAAAAAATAAGATGGGTCTCAATGTTATGCCCTAAATCCATTAATAAAATAACAATTCGGCAGAATGTTCATCCAAACTTTAACAAGACACACCAATCTTCAATAGATCTCACATGAAAATTCTATCAAAAACCAGGTTGTCTTCTGCTTCAAGGCCCAGGCTACCAATATATTTCCAACGAAAAACCTACAACCATTTCACATTGTCAATCTAGAGACTAATCTATATCTATAAAATTCACTACATTGGTCTCATCGAGACAGAAATACCCAATCCGTAACTCTAACACAAGGATTTCCTAACCCCGCTTCCACTGCTTACAATCGCAACTAGAAAATAAAAACCCAAGGAATAACTAAGTCATTGATAGTGAAAGTTGTCAAAAAATGAGTAACGGGTCCGAAAAATACCCAACGCCGGTGCCTTTCAGTGCCCTACTCTATATGGAGGAGGAAGCCAATTCGAATTGAGACGACGGATAATAAATAAAATAGAAGATAAACCTGCTGAAGCTTGCTAGAGGAAGAAACGGAGCTCGAATCCTCCTTGCAACGCCGGAAGATCTTAGCGAACATTGTAAGAGATGACGGACCAGTGAGATTAACAGCTGGGAAGAGGAACGAAGGAAGAGTGTGCGTTGAGTGTGAGAGTGCCGATAGATGGGAGGCAAGCGGAACTGCCCTTTTACCCCACGTTCAAGATCGTGTCCTTTGTTTCTGCCATGGGCTGCCCAGATAGTTCGGCCTGCTGGGCTACTGGACTCAAGCCAGATGAACATTTTAGCGATACTGTCTCGTTGGGCTTTTTTGTATTTTATTTGTTTAATTCACTTTAAAATCATATTTATTCCACCTTAAATTCATGTTATGATTACTGAACTTTGAATGGGAAGCTTGTTTATAAGAATAAATGAGTCTCTTGAGACTTTACTATGAAATTTTATTGCACATCATAATTAAAAAATAATAATAACTTAACAAGATTTAAACTTTTAATAAGTTCATTAAAAGTTCCAGAGCATTATATCGAACAACTACCTATAAAATCACATGGGTTGCAACTTGCTTCGTCCTTCACAATTTATAAGCAATACTAATTTTTAAATATCCTAACCATGTAGGACTAAATGTTCAAATAAAAATGAAAATCAAGTTATCAAGAAAAAACTTTAAATAATATTAATTATGGTCATGAATAATTTGAGTAATAGACTATTTACATTTATGTGTTCAATAATTGAGTATTTATAAAAAAAATCAAATTATTTGATTAATTAATTAATTGAACTTGAATGAGCTCTTTTTGAGTTGAGCCATGAGTAGCATGTTAAAAAATGAATGTTTTTGTTACTCTACTACTATGTTCTTTAAGCTCTTAGTCCACTTATAATTTAAGGGATACCCTAATTATTCAAACCTTTGTAAGATGATCTCACCACCTATACATAAAAAAAAAGGTGTTTAATTTATGCACATGCTACATAATCTTTATGAAACTACATATCTAATATATACCAAAAGTTATAAATAAATAAATAAATGCACGTACACACACATCTAATATCTAAACATTTGTATTTATTTATATGCAACTTTAGTGTCTGAATTATGTCAAGGCATGTGCATGAAAGAATGTATTTTAGTTCAAATAAATTAATCTTATTGATAATTTTATATGATTTAGTTACTAAAATTTTATATAAATGTAATATTTAGAAATTATATAAGTGAAAACTTAAGGATTAAGTAGAATGCGATATGTATGTCAAACTGCTTTGTTTGTTATATAACTATAATATCTAATCATATCAAAATGTTGATATATATAAAAGTGTAGTTCAGCTTAAGTAAATTAATATTACTGATATTTTTATATAATTTAGTTACTAAAATTTTATATAAATGTAATATTTAGACTTTAGATATGTGAATACTTCCCCACAACATAAAAAATGATATTTGGTTAGTTCAAGTGGGTTTTAATTTCTCTATTTTTAAGATAATTAAAAGTAGGGGAGACTTTGCATTGTTTTACAATTTTTCGAATATTGATAGTAAAATTTTGTAGTATTTCTCTTCAATTTTCTTACTATGGACTTAAATTTACTTGCTTTGTTTGATGAATATCTTATCTAAGGCAAACTAGATCAAGCCCACTATAGCCACTTTTAATATAGACAAATGTGACATGTATAATTTATAAATGCAACCATTCAAATCCTCAATTATTCTAGATTTAAATCTAATAGTTCAAAAAAATATATGCTACACCATATATCAAAAGCCAATACTAACACATTTTGTTGCTAAGATAGGCTACAGCTTTCTTTCCAATCCTCATTAAGCCAACTATACATAGAGAAATTTATGAATTTTTTTATTATTCTCATAGCATGATTTTTTTAAGGGGGGACAATAATATGTAAAACTACCACATTCCACCACCTCTTTATTTGCACATAAGGATGTTTGTGACATAATTCACGAAATCAAATCTAAGCTCCCATTCTAAATTAACAACAACAATTATCCATCCATGCGATCATTGGATAGGGTTGCAAACGGAGCATTCGATAAGCTTCTTATAGCTCAGCTCTATTAAAGCTTGTTCATCGTCGTTTAATTAATTAATTAAATGAGCTTGATCACTCTCATAGGTATTCTATTACTAAATGAATGGAATTCAACATCATGGCATTTGGTTCATTTATGTCCATGTATAATGTCATTTAAAACTCGATTACTGTTCGATTAGGCCTCAATTACTGTTCGATTACAGCTCATTCATGAACACTACCTTTTAAATGTTGAATTTTAGGCACAACTAGCATTTTTTGATTTGGCATGTTTACTTTTGATAACAAAGTTGCTTGTAAAAAGCTCAAGGAAGTCTCAATTAAAGCTGCATTAAGACTTGATTAAGACTTATTTATTTATTAAACAAGTTGTTGGTTAATAAGCTTGATAAACCTTGTATAAACTAAGCTCGAATTGAGCTTGATCAAAATATTCATTAATGAGCTTGAGCTCAAATCTAATCTTAAAAGCTTGAATTGCGCTCGAGAGCTTGAATTGAGCTCGGGCTCGAGCTCGAGCCCGATCAAAAAATTTATAAACAAGTTAGAGCTCGATGAAAATATTTATAAATGAGTTTGAGCTCACACGTAATCTTAAAAGCTTGAATCAAGCTCAAGCTCCAGTAGGCACTTGCTTAGCTTGGCTCGGTGCATTTGTAATCCTACAATTGGGTTCATGGTAAAAACTCTCGAGTGTTTTTTGAGAATTAGATCATTTCTTTATCTCAACTTGCTAAATCTATTTTAAAGTGTTGTTATTCATGATTCATATAGGAGATTCATGTCTCGCGTACATCACAATTTTTTTGTTAGTCTTATTACATGCCGAAAAATTCACGATCATGGAGTGGTGATTAATTGTCTTAGTATTATATGAAATTTCAGTACACAAAATAATATATATATATAACCAATTGTTGATGTTATATATATATATATATATATATATAACACAGGAAGACACCATAACTTTCATGTTGAAAAACACTTGATGAGAAAAAAAAACATGCGGCATAACGCAGTCAAAGTAATATCTTATACTTTTGTAAGTATAATGATAGAACCTTCACTCAGAGTGCGTGTGTGATTAAAATCTTTTACTGAAAACTAGACTTGTCTTTACATGTCTTAAAATAAATCAAGTATTAGGAAATTCAACACTAGTCATTGTTTGGCTACATAAAATAGTTGTAAGCAATGGTTGTCCACAACTAGTGGTCGACGGCTACATATGGTAATAGCGGGCTGTGCTTGACAGTGGTCAGGGGCTGCAACAGTCAGTGGTCGATCGTTGCTGGCGGCTATGAAGACGGTGGTTACTCGTCGAGTCTTCTCTCTAGAACAAACTATTGAATTTCACTTCACTTTTTTTCTTCTCCTCTCACCCAGTGAAGAAAGATGACTTCTTTATAATTCTTTGATAGAATCATTTTGATTTTTTGAAGCATAACTTCTCTAATAACCTGATCAAGCGGTTTATGCTAATCTCCTTTGATCATAGGTGATTAACATCTTTTAAGAATTTGAGAGTTGTAATGACCTCGGAATTGAGCGATCTTAGGCTCGTTGGATTCCTCTCATCAATATGCTTCATTCGACTATAAATATATCAAATTTTAAATTCTTTTGATCATTCAATTACTGATAAAAAGCTTTCAATTTTGCTTCAACAATTTGATTTGAGCATGATTGGACCTAGATGGACCCAATTTTAAATTTTTTGAGTTAGTCTTGCTGAGACGCTCAATTTGATTATATATTTGATAAGATCAGATCTCAGATGATCATGAATTTAAAAGTTTCTTATTAAAAAACAACAGCTTTCATGCTCGTTCATATAATTTTTCGATATAACAAGTCTCACTGACAATACCAAATTCTCTAACTTTGAAAATATCACGACATGAGACATGAGAGATATTTTTTTTTTCTTTTATAGTATCGATATAGACTTATTACTTCAATTTGATTGATATTTTGTGATTTAAATGATTATGATATCCACAATATGCATTTTGTTCCACTTGCATAATTTTCAAGAAAATTAAACTAATAAAATATTATATACCTATAAAACTTAGATAATTTTGTTTACTTTCCAATTTTAACCAAACAAACGGTTACTTATCTAATTATTCAAAAAGTTTTATGCCAAACTAGTAACTCAAGCCGTTTTTTCACTCATACACTCTTAATTCCCACAAAATTTAGAGAGGGAGAGAGGGAGAGAGGGAGATTCTTATTTTTTGCAATGGAAGGCTTAGGGCGTGCATTCGGTCAGTTCGGCAGGATCAGTCTGGATATCTTACAAATCATCAAGAAATTGACGATTCATATAACCTATCCAAATAATTTTTCATGAGAAACAAACCAATCAAACCGATTTTTTATCAGCTCGGATTATAAGAAACAAAAATTAAATTTTAAATCAGTTAAAACAGTATTTTTATATCTTAAAGTAAAATATTCGCTATACATTTCGGTCGCTCGTTCCACCGATCTTCTGCACATATAAACCGGTTTTCAGTTGGTTGGTTTTTTTTTTTTTTTAAATGAACCGTAACTGATAAACTGAACTATACAAACTTTAAACCCGAACATCAAACCTTTATTTTAAAAACCGAACCAAATCAATAAATCGGTTCGGTTCCGACCAGTCTTTTGGATTTATCCAAATATTGCACACTCCTAGTCTCAGTTCGGACAATTGAAACAGTGGTCCGGAAAGTAAATTTTAACCCAAAAAAAAAAAAACATAAATCATTTCAAATAAAGTCTTATGCATTTATATATCTAGTTCCTAAAATTTGATATTCACACTTATAGCGTCTTGGTGTCATAAACCTATGCATGAAAATATATATTTTACATTTAAAAAGTTATTAAAAATTAGTATTTTTAACGTGATATGAAATATGTGAGTGTTATATAAGTAAATATGAAAGTTTAGGTATTTTATATGTAAATACATAACATTTGTGCGGTATGTATGTGATTAAAACAATTTCGTGTGTATGTGTCATTTATCCTCTATTTTAATCTCGTGTGTATTGGTGGCAATATTTGTACAACCCGTTATTTTATATTTGATAGACCTAACAATGGAAACTTATAATCCCTGTCGAGTGATGTTCATCAAAATGTCTAAGTTCTTATTAAAATTTCGACTCATTTTTTCCCTGTATTAAATTCTCAACTATTTCATCAAAATAATCTCATTAATCATGATTATTTAAAAAATAAATTAACCAGAATATCAATTTATTTCAAGTAATTTGAAAATCCAATTCGAAATTCCAGCAAATATTTTAACCGGAATATCATGCACAATTGCATTCCAACTAATTTAGTTGTATATGAATTTTTACACGTATCATGGAGCTTACTTCTCAAAGTGGTTGAATTGAGTCCGTTTGTTAAAGTACATGACTGAATCAAACTCATTTGCCGAAGTGGCTGAATAGAACTCATATACCGAAATAGTTGAACCCCTCTCTTACACCCATGGGGGTAGCCTAGCCTGCATTAAAAGCATTGTCTGACATCAACATCACGATATTTTCATCAATATATCACGAATGGGAGCCATACATTACTAAAGACATCTCATCATGATTAAATTTTAATTGGTATTCCTCGGTCTAGCTATAAGAAAATAAAATATAATTCGAATGTGTAATGCTTATGATGATTTAAATTAAGTTACATTATAATTTTTTTAGTGAAAATACACGTGAAAATATAACTAATTTATTTGGAATATATTATTCACTCGTTAGATTCGCCTATATTTTACAGGGGCATTAGCATATACACCACACGATTCTTATGTATTTACATATATTTAACATCTAACTTTCAATTTTACATTTATTTTCTTATATCACATAAAAAAATATCATTATTTTATTTACTTTTTTTAAATGTGAAATGCAACTTTAAATGCATAATTTTTTTACTTCAAAGGTTTATAAATATAAGAGGCATTTACATACATACCTTGATACAACCCAAAATTCTTATGTAATTATATTTCTAACCCCTAAACTTCTTAAACTTATAGCGCTCAAAAATACCGTTACTTTTAATAAGTGAAATACGCATTCTCATGATCATATAAGGTGGCTTGTATGCAAAAATTAAAGTTCAAGGGTTAGATATGAAAATAGATAGAAATTGAATGGTGTAAACATTTGTAAATCTTCCTAAATATAAATATGAAATTTAAGTTTTATATAGGGATGTCAAAACGGCTCGTTATTCACGAACAGCTCGTGTTCGGTTCGTTAAGAAGCTCGTGTTCGGCTTGTTTGCTAAGTTAACGAGCGGAACATGAATGAAGATTTGTTCGTTCGTGTTCGGCTCGTTTTGGCTCGAAATACTACTCATCAATTGAATGAGTAGTAGTTTTTAAAAATTAAATTGACTACAACGCTACAAAGATTTATAATCAATTAAAAATAATAATTAACAAAATAGAATAAAGATTGTTAAATTATATTCAAACGATATTTTAATATAAACAATAATTTTTAAATCTTGCCCCAATCCTTGACATCATATGGCTATGTGATTAGGGTTGCCAAAACGATTCTTTGTTCTTGACAGCTCATTTTCGGTTTGCTAAGCAAACAAATCAAACACAAACACCCTCGTTGCGCTTGAAATATAAACGAGCCGAACACGAGCTGAGCCTAGGCTTGCTCATATTCGACTCATTTACACCATTAGTTTTATATATGTAAATACAAAAGAATTTTGCGATATGTAATATTATTTAAAATAAATTCAAAAATTAAAACTATGTATTCACTTCAAATAAAAATAAATATAATTCTCCAAAGTTGCAAGCATTGAAAGTCAAATATAAGGAAACTAAATGGAAGCATCCGAGAATAATTCCCCCACGTGCGAGGCAACCTATGTCAATTTTAATCCGCAGAAAATGACATAGGTTGCCTCGCGTAGCTTAAACGTATCCAAAGAATTTCCGGTCCGGTCAATACAAAACAACGCCAAGACAAGCCAAAATCTGTGGCCTGCATACAGCCAAAATTTTCTATCGGGCGTGCGAACAACGATCACGATGCAGCAGAAGATTGTATCTCCGTTATATCATTGCATCGCATCCATTGTCCGCATTTCCGGACTCGGGACAGAAAAATCGCTCGTGTGAGCCTTGATCAATAAAAAAAATGAATACCAAATTATTTTAATAGAAATAATAATAATTAAAATTTTAAATTTATTTTGATCAGATACAAAATTTTTAAATCATTCATGAAATATTTTTGACATTTTTTTTTCTTTTTCATTTGCTTCTGGAAGATTTTAAGATAATCTATTTTAATTTAAGATGAAAAAAAATTTAATCTCAAACGCATAACTCATTAATTGAAAATAAAATTATTAATTATTTATTTGTATATAATAATTATGTTAATATAAATTAAATAACCATTTTATTTATTCTAAATAAACTTTAATAAAATCTTCCTGATAAACTTTTATATTATTTTTCGAATGTCTGCTCAGTAATTAAGCCTAGAAGTCAGTCAGCCAATAATTTCATTGACGTGAACTGTGAGGTCCTCCCTAAATGAGAAGGCCTCAAACTTAATAAAATTAAAAAAATAAAAGGAGCATTTACATACATACCTCCAAATTCTTATGATTTATTTTTTATATTCTTTTTCATTTATACCAACCAAAAAATTCATACATGTAGCGCATCAGAAAATTCATGGTGATAAAAAGCTATTTTGATGACTTAGTATTGCACAAAGATCCATCACATGTTTTGATAATAGAAAAGTAGCAGGATGAGGCACCAAAATTTATTATGTGGAGAAATACGTGAAAGGAAAAAAATTTAAGGGATCTAGCCCAATTAAAATAATTCATTATATAATTGTAAGCACATAGATTCACTCTTTATTACTCACAAATACATAATAATAGTTCAACCAATAATCGCCAAAATTGGGCTACAACATATGTAGTTTTGGACTATAATATCAATAGTTGACCACAAAAGCCGCACTTGGAAATTGTAACAAGGGATGCAAAAAGCTCGTTGTTCGTGAACAGCTATTGTTTGACTCGTTAAGTAGCACTTGTTTGAATCATTTGTTAAGTAAGAGAGTTGATCACGAACAAACTTCTTAAGCTCAAATTATAAACGAGTTGAACACAAACAATCATTTGCTCTATTGTGTCCAGTTCGTTTTAGCTTAGAATAGAGAGTTTATATATATTATTTATATATATATTAATTTTAAATCATTATAGCTTTTGTAGTTGTGGTTTTGTGAATTTTGTTGAATAGAAATGCTTTAGTTTCGAATCCAACATCATATATATATTTTTTCTTATTAATTAAACAAGCTTCCAATTAGTGTCTAGCTTGAGCTGAAAAAGAACATAAACATTTATTTTGGTTGAACACGAACATACAATTCACGAGTCATTTCAAGCAAGAGTCAACTTTGAACAAACTAAAATATAATTAAGTTGAGCACAAACACATGTTCAATTCACTCAAGTCTTCTCGTTTACACCCTTAGCTGTAATAATAGTAGTTGGTCACATATGTCATAATTAGTAGTTGCAATGTCGTCAATTAGCTCCAAAGGCCGTAGTTTGAAGTTATAGTAGTGGTTGTTCGCATAAGTCATAGTCGGTGACTATATCATGTTTTTGAGAACGAGGTTATAGTTTTATTTTGACATTGCATTTAACAACATACAACGTAAGAAAGATGCAGATGTCAGGCCTAACCATTGTATTCTGGCTACGATGGTCGTAATTAATGTTCACTGGTGGCCAATGGTCAACAACTCTAGGTGGTGACAGCCGGCGATGATTGATAGTGGTTGGCGACTATGAATGTCAAAAGTTATAAGTCCCTAGAGTTGTCGCATATATGTAAAATGAAATATACATTTTAATGAATAGCTAAGGTCCCATTTATCTAAAAGTTAACATTTAAGTGTTATACATGTAAACACAAAAGAATTGAGTGGCATTTATGCAATCCTTCCAAAATAAAATGAGGGCCCATATGAATGAGATTGTTAACTAAAAAGACTTATGGTATAGCTCATATGGTAATGTTTGGTTATCATTAAATGTTTCTATATATCTAACAACTAAACTTTATTATTTACATATATAACACTCAAATCTTTAATATTATAAAAATATTATCATTATAACTTTTTTTCTTATTACAGATTCTTTCGCATGAATTATGACACTAGTACTACAAGTATAGCTATCAAATTTTTAGGTGTCAGACATATAAATTTATAATTATTATGTGTTGTGTATATAAGAGGGGGACGCGCGTATCGTGGTATGTTGGTAGAGCAGCCTCTCTGAAGGTTGCAAGTCCTCTCGGATAACGGGTTTGAATCCCTTAGTATGTATGGTGTGGGATTCGAATATTTAGCACACATAGGGATGATCGGGGCTCATCTAATAGCTTTCGGTCATTCCTTTTTAATATATATATATATATATATGAACAAAAAAATTAATAAACTATTTTTATAAAAGATATGTAAATTCAAAAGTATTCTAAATAAACTACGGTTATAAAAATACTCATAAGTTCAAGGGTATTCTAAATGAATGACTTTTATAAAAAACTCATGTAAATCTAAATGAGCTCCTAATTGATTATTTTTATAAGGTTGACATAAGCTTAAAGCGAGTCCAAAAAGAGATGAGAATTAAATAAGCTTATCTAGTTCTTATCTCTAATATCTTTATGTTTATTAATTTAAACTTAAGTCCTTAAAAACAAAATTTTAATAAACAATAAAAAGAACCTTTTAAATATAAAAACATAATAAAATTTTTTAAGGAAAATCTTTCTAAAACTTAAAAAAATGTAAATATGAAAATCATGAATAGAACTTTTAAATCATATAAATTCAACATAGATAGTAAACTAAACACTTAAAATTAAACATAGAAGGAGAACTAATGAAAAACACTAGCTTAAGATACTATATATTTGATCTAGGTTCGAATCTCACATTTTACATCTATTTTTCTCACTTTCTCAATTTTAGTTTAACGAGTCAATTTCGAGTCAAACACGAGCCGAACGCGAACACGAATATTTAAATCGAGCCGAACACGAACACACTGTTCACGAGCCGATTTCGAACACGAGCTATTTCGAACGAGCCGAACACGAGACCCTACATGCAATTGATTTTATCATGGTGTGCAATTGACAAAGTCGGCACTCCCCCGAGCCTCGCGTGTTTAAAACCCTATATATATATATATATATATATATATATATATATATATATTATGAATCACATATTTTAATTTATAAAATCTCGTGTAATACCATAGAAAGTTTCGGACGTATAATACTTTGATGATAATAAATATAACATATATTCTTTAAATAAACATAATATACTATTTTCTTGACCACTCAACTGTTTTGGGGTAAGTCACACTGTTTTGCTCCTCGTGACCCTTTTTTCATTCGTCATGTGACATTAATATCATCTTTTTTTAACCGGTCAACCCTTGACTTTCAGCATAATTACTTTACCAGATTCAAAGGAAAATAAAAAAAAACAAAATAATTGTAGCACAAATTCTTATGTATTTACATATCTAACACCTAAAGTTTGATATCTAGATTTATAACACCTTGATGTTATAAATTTATGCATGAAAAATGTGTATTTAATTTTAAAAAACTGATAATAACATATTTTTTTTTATGAGATTTTAAAGATCTCAGTGTCATGCATGTAAATAAAAATATTTTATTTTATGCATTAGATATGTATGCATGTAAATGCCCCAAATTTATTTTTTAGGTCTTTTAAAACCGAAAATTGAAAAAGATTGAAAATTTAAAAAAAAAAAAAAAAAACTATCTAATGCTCTAGTTCTGAAAATTTTTGGCTCCCTTATTGTCAATTTTGGAGTGCATTTTTTATTTGTTTTTATTTAATTTTTAAAACATGTTTCACATTTTTTATGTGACTTTTTTTACTAAATTAACTTGTGAGTTAAATTTACTTTCAGTCAATTTAAAAATAACCTAACTTAATTGCAATATCACAAATATATTTTATTTTAAATTAAGAATAAATAAAAATTAAATACAATGACAAAATTATAAAAAATGTCCTTTATTGATTGTTAAATAAAAAAATTCTAGTTTATTTAAGGTATGCTTCGGTTTGGCCAAATTAGAATATATATAGTTGAAGCCTGAAAACAATAATTTTGCTAGTCAGTTTAGAGATCACATTAAATAAACTGATGTGCCTATAATATATATATATATATATTCTGTGTGTGTGTGTCGCTTATCTGAGAGAGTTGGACGAGCATTCGCTTCAACAGTGTAAGTTCCTCTGCTATGGGGTTCGATACCCCCTGCGTGTAGTGTGAGGTACCTAAATTAAAGTCGCATGAGGGATGATTGGGGCTCGACTAATAGCCTTCAGCCATTCTTATATATATATATATATATATGTCTGCTCAGTA
>NW_018164957.1:410575-413893 GCF_001263595.1 Phalaenopsis equestris
ATATATATATATTAATTTAAATAAAATCTTTGTCAAAAAAAAAACTTATGGAGACCTTATCTTGTCTCATTTTTTTTCTGATAAAAAATAGAAACTTAAAAAATTTATCAATTAAATAATAAAAAAAGGGTTATGTCCATTTATCTTCAACGGCCAACCTAACCCAATTATGGTTACATCTTTCATACAAAAATTATTTAAGATTCAAACCTATGTGCATAAGTGTTTATTTTTCGCGGCATTTACATACATACCAACTAATTGATACGTATTTACGTATATAGAATCTGAACTTTATATGTTTACTTGGATACCACCTAAATCTTTCGTATCACATAAAAAATATAACAACTTTATAAAATGAAGTACAACTTTTCGTGCCTAGATATTGTGACATATATATAAAAGTTAAAGTTTAGATATTAGGTACGCAAATACATACAAATTGAGTGGTGTGTGTATGTAAATCTACCTTATTTTTAATTTTAATTTCAATATTATTTATTGCATATGTTATGATTATAAATTTGAGCAAATATTACTTATTTTCTTAATAAAACGTTAAAATTATAATTAATTAGTTTATTTTCAAAGTTTGTACATTTTAATTTTTCTATAATCAAACCGAAATGGCCTTAAAATAAGTTTAATCTGAACAATAATTAGATTAGTTCTATTTTTAAAATGTGAAAATCAAAACTATTTAATTAAGCTAATCTATAAATCAAAGAACGAGAATATAATATACACATCCCTAGTTTTAGGTATTATTGAGAGAGAGAGAGAATAAGGAAGAAAGAAAGAGTAGAGCAAGCCGAAAGTTTGGGCCTACGCAGGGTCCATTATTCATCTTTTGACCTCCTATTTATAAGAGTCGAATTGTACAATTATAAAAAAGAGAGAATGGTTACCGAAACCTCTCTAAATGCAATTAATGTGTTAATTTAATGTTATATTTGTGTTACAACTTGCATATAATACAATGGTTGTCAATTGGTCGACGTGTTTGAGTTTGGTCGATCGAGACGATTGTTCGGCGCAGGACGCTCCCGCCAACGTAAAAACGGTCGTTCGACTAGTTGTGACCGACTGACCCTACGAGAAGCTTGGGCGGCTGGAACCGTAAGCGGAGTCTGCCGACTTGATTCTCCAACCTTGCATATCGGTCGACTCAAACGAGCAGTCGGTCCTTAAATGAGATTGTTTGAACTGTGCTCTTTGGTTTGAGTACTTAGTAGTTCAGTCATCATCCTCAGTTGTTTGATCCCTTTGAGATTTATGCTGGCAGTTTCGGTGCATACAAATAATAATTTTATGCTACAACACATTCTAAGTAATATTTCTACAAGAATTTCATGTGATCAAGCACGAACATCAAAGTATTTAGATGAGATAATTTTTAGTTAAATTCAAGATCATTTGAGCCTCAATTTTATCAAATTTACAACCAAATTGAATATCTCAATAATTTGAACTAATAATACTTGAGTCTAAATGAGCCTAAATTAAGTACTTAAAGTATAATTGAAAGCTTTAAAGTATAAATTAAAAGGCCAAATAATATTTGGAGTACTTTATAATATTTAAAGTACTTCAATATTGAAAACATTATTTATATGAAGATCACAAACCACTCCATGTAACGTATTTATATATCTAACACCTAAAATTCAATTTTTGCATTTATGCCACCTTACATGGGCATGAAAATGTGTTCTGTTGTGAAATTAGCGGAATAAAAACAGGAATCGACACAAATCAGAAGAACACAGAGATTTAACGAGGTTCGGCAAAGAATTGCCTACGTCCTCGGGAGCGAGCGGTGGTTTCACTATCTCAGAGAAGTTACATACCCATAGGGTTACACATCTATTTATAGATAAAACCCACAGATAATTACAATCACGCCCTCGCTCCTCCCAACCCCCTTTATTCCAAGAGACACTCCTTTTCACCAGGAGACACACCTCTTCAAAAGAAACTCCAACTCCCTAGATATGCATAATATCTAACAATTCTCCACCTTGGCGAATATCCAACACCTTAGGAGATATGCATCACCCGGTATATGCGCCTACCAAACAAATCTCCACCTTAGTGAATATTCAGCCCCTTTAGAAGAAAATCTCCACCTTGCGAATATCCAATCCTTTAGAAGAAAAAATCTCCACCTTGCGAATATCCTGCCCCTTAGGAGAAAAAAAATATCTCATGGAGTCTCTTTATACCAAAGTGGGTTGGGCAACCAAACCATCTTCAAAGTGTTGCATTTTCACCATATGATTCAACAGAGCGATCTCCACCTGCAACTGTACTCCCTATCAGTTTATAGATGTTACCTACAGTGATCTTTCCTTTCATCACAGTCAGTGCACCCTTAACAATTTCGATGGTTTCCCTATCCTCATCTGCCTTAGGAATGAAACCATTTCTGTGTAGAGTGCCCAAGGAAATCAAATTCTTTTTCAACTCTGGAACATACCTGACATCACATAATGCAGTATCATCATAATCATACATCTTAATTCTGACTTTACCAATACCAGCAATATTGCAAAGTCTATTATCACCCAAATAGACTGAACCGGAATCAGATAACCTGTATGAAGTGAACCACTCCCTGTTAGGTGTCATGTGATAAGAACATCCTGAATCAAGAATCCATCCATCCTTTAACTGAGTTGTTGTAACTGAAAGCGCATCACCATCACTGTAATCTGTAATATCACTCTGCACCATATTCACAGACCTGGAAGATACATCACGAGTCTTCTTCTTGAGCATTGGACAATCTCTCTTCATATGTCCCTGTTCCTTGCACTTAAAGCAACGAATCTTCTTGCCTTTAGGCTTTGACCTGGAACTTTGCCTTCCAGAATTCTCCTTCTCCTCCTTACTTTCACGATCCTGATTACCCTTGGCATATAAACAATTACCATGAGAGCTTTCCTCTGCATTCTGCTTCCGCTGGTTGTGAGCCAACAATGCTGCAGTAATCTCATCAATTTTAATTGTTTCTTTCCCATATGTAAGAGTAGTCACCAGATGTTCATAAGAAGTAGGCAATGAACACAAAAGAATCATTGCTCGGTCTTCATCCTCAATATTCACATCTAGACGTGCCAGATCCGTGATTATTTGATTGAAGACATTCAAGTGCTGAACCAAATCAGTGTCTGCCTGCATCTTCAGCCCATACAACCTTTGCTTAAGATACAATTTATTCGTCAAAGATTTGGACATAAACTGAGATTCCAATTTCTTCCATACTTCTCCTGGAGATTTCAGATTCATAACATGATACATAATCTCATCTGC
>NW_018164957.1:414463-423186 GCF_001263595.1 Phalaenopsis equestris
TGTTTCCCACGGATTGTTGAACCTGCCGAACTCCTCTGTTTCCTGAAACTGCACGACGGTTCACTAAACTGAACCTCGCACTTCTTCGCACTTCGCCCTTCGCGAACCAAAACCCACGAACTCCGCTTTGACCGTAGAACTAGAACTCCTCTTCTTTATGAAACTGGCGAACCCTTACAAACCTCAGAGCTCCTTCCAGAAATTAATCCTCCAGTCAATGGATAAGCCAAAGGAAATATCCAAATGAATATTCCCTTTAATCCTTTTGTTTCTGGAATGCTGATCGTTCACCGCAGAAATTCCGAGGAAATCTTTTCCCGTCTCCAGCAAGAGGGAATTCAGGAGGAATATTCCTTTCCCTTCCTCCCTTTTGGTCCGCACTATAACTGTGGGAAACTGCACGCCTCGCCCAGCACCGCGATTCCAACTGCCGCGAACCCGCGTAACACTTGCAATTTCCGACTGCGAATCCCCCGCGAAGAACCTTCGCGCCTTCACTTGTTCCGCTCGCTAATCGCGAAGAACCTCCTTCTTCCGCGGTTAGCAAGCACCAAAGACCCTCTGCGAAACTTCCTTTCGCGACTGCAAATGCCTCGAACTCGAAACCCTCTGGTGTCGCGAATCGCGTGAACCAGCCCTCCGTCGCGATCGCACGAACCAGCCCTCTGTCGCGATCGCGCGATTCTTTCTGCTCCGCCTGTTTCTTCGTTGGCCTTTCGCGAATCTGCCGCAATACTTCGGAATACTTCCAAAATCCTTTTGCGAACTCCCGCTCCGCCTTCGCGAACTGCCGAAATCCTTCGGAAGAACTGCCGCAATACTTCCGAACTCTTCGTCGTCGTCGCAAATCTTCCAATTCGCCGCGATCCTCTTCTTCTTCCTTCTTTCTGTGTCGGTCTCCTCCTGTTCCCCTGTTCCCCTCGAAAGAGGCTCTGATACCAATTATTGTGAAATTAGCGGAATAAAAACAGGAATCGACACAAATCAGAAGAACACAGAGATTTAACGAGGTTCGGCAAAGAATTGCCTACGTCCTCGGGAGCGAGCGGTGGTTTCACTATCTCAGAGAAGTTACATACCCATAGGGTTACACATCTATTTATAGATAAAACCCACAGATAATTACAATCATGCCCTCGCTCCTCCCAACCCCCTTTATTCCAAGAGACACTCATTTTCACCAGGAGACACACCTCTTCAAAAGAAACTCCAACTCCCTAGATATGAGCCATATCTAACATGTTCATCACTTTCAACGGTTAAATCAGTGGTAATTTATTGGTGATATAAAAGTTTGAGAGGTATAAATGTAGAAAAGTAAAGCTTAGATGTCAGACATATATGTAAATACACATGAATTGTTTGATATATATGTAAATCCCTCTAACTTACAATCAAATAAATTCCACCCAACTTTATGAGAAAGTGTTTATTAAAATACAATTATGAAAAATCATACTTAGACCTATACACTAGCAAGGAGACCTGATGATTAAGAGTGTGTTTGAGACAGTTGTGGTTGTACAAAATATTAGCTTAAAAGATGTTGAGGAAAGTCTATTGTTTAAAAATGGTTGTTGCATAAACAGTTCTTTTGCTTTGAAAGTGTAGTGTTGTAGTTTTATGTGAATAAATATCTTAAAAATACACCTGCTCACATTATATAAAATTCATAGAATTTATAGATATCAGTAATTCTCATGTTTAACTGTCCAGTATTAAATTTGATTGTATGTGTGAGAGAGTAAAAGTTGTCCAACATTAATGAATGAACTAAATTAATGGAAAAGAGTTTGTGTTTTGGACAAATAATAAGTTGTCGATCATGCCTCAGTCTCTACGTTGATCGGCAACTACTAGATGTGGAAAAATGTGGAAGTCTCGATCTCTACAGTGATCGGCAACTATTAGTTACCAACATCTTCATATCGATGACTGGTGGAAAAATGTGGATCATGTCTCAATCTCTATGCTTTGCCTTGGGGGGACCTATTTTGTGGGCGAAGGGTAGAGGACTCCGCTCTGTTGGAAATGAGATTAGTGTTATACTCCACGTCTGAAATGCAATTGTTTGCTAGCTCCAAAAACTTGGCTAGCATCTTTGGTCATTGTAGACCCAACATGTATTGGAAAGGTCCCTTCTGTCTTTGAGCTATAATAGCATGTTCAACCGCTGGTTCTAGATCTCACATTTCCAACATCTCCTTTTGTAAGCCTATGATGAAAGCGTGAAAGCTCTAGCTTTGTCCCACATGAATTTGTATGAAGTCCTGCAAGTTTTCTGAGACTTTTGGGCACTAACGAATTAGGCTACAAATATTTGATTCAAATCAATGAATGAAATGATTACTCCCGGTGGAAATCTATTGAACCACTTGAGGGCCGACTCCCTCAACGTGATAAAGAAGATATGTTATTTTAGTAAATTGGTGAACCTTGACAGATACACATTCAACTCAAACAAGACTATATGGTCGGACACATCGTTTTTCTCTTTGTACGACTCCAGTGTCGGGATCTTGAATCTCAAGTTACTTTTCTTCATCAATCTCAAACAAACAAATATTATAAAATTGTTTTCTCTAATAAAGCAGAAGCACAAAACTTTGTAACTTTATGATTGACTAATTCGAATGGGTCAAGTCCTATTCTTTTTCGAGTTTTTCACATAAAAATTTTATTGTCATTTATCGCTTTAATCTCTATATGTTACATAATTTTATTGAGTTAAATTATTTATCTTGTGCTATTGAGAACTTTTTTAACATGTAAAGCCGAAAATTCAAACACACCCTTATCTCCCTATATAACAAAACAAAATCATCAAAAGCTATGAGACCTACAAATTTGAACGGTCAATATTAAAGACAATACTGCCTATGATATAAACTTTAATGACTTATGTCTACTTAACCAAAGTTCGAGCCTTTGGCGGCAAGGCTCAGCAGCCAATAAGCTTAGCTTGCGTCTTCTAGTGGCACGTGCGCACGAGGTCGCATTCTTTGAACATAATATTCATTTGAAAAAGATATTATTTTATTTTATTTTTATTTTTCTCTTTTTTAGAATTTTGGTCACTTCAACCAAATTTCTATGCAATTTCTTTGAATTATGTGCGAACAAACACCAAAAGGTAGCGACCAACAAAGGTTTGGAAACTTTGCAAAAGTAGACAAAAAAATTGTCTAAAGAGACCTACTTTGCAAGTTTAATTTCATGATGCAATTTTTTTTTATAAATTAAAATAAAATAATGTTTAATTAAAATTATAAGAAAAAGTTTTTTATTTTAGAATAAAATTAAGTAATTTATAATTTTGATCAAATATATCTAATTTAATCATTTATTTTATAGATTTATTATTAAAAGTGCATTAATAATTCTTACTTAATTACTAAAAAGGTGAAATGATTATATTCGGAAAAGGGTTCGAATAACTCGAGTAGACAGATGAAATTAGAGAGAGTTGGGTTAGCTGCTTTGGCCGTGCTAAAAGTTGACCGCCTGATGAATTATGTTAGAGTAGATGTTTTAAATTTGACTTATGTTAAAAAAATAGAATTGCAACTAAAATGATTTTGGCATGTTGTATAAAAATGATCTAAATTTATTATAATTAAACAAAAATATGATACTCAATAGTAGGGCTGTAAACGTGTCGAACACGAACGATCTTAGTTCGTGTTTGGCTTGTTTATGTATCGAAAGCAAGAAAAAATTGTTCGGGTATAACTCGTTTGTTTAGCGAACAAATCGAACACATGTTTCTTAACGAACCGAACAAGAACTATTCGCGAACAATAAGTCGTTTTTACGGTTCTACTCAATAGGACACGATGGAGAAAAATGATTTGTATGGCACAACCCGCTTAGTGGGATAAAAGCTTATTGTGATTGTTGTTGTAGAGTTTTGTTATAAATTTTAATATTTTAGTAAGAATTTAAAAATTATATGAAAGAGGATGCTATTTTTTGCAAATATTAAAGTTTCAAGTGGCCTTTTTTTTTTCTATCTTCTTTCTATTTTTTGATGATTTGATTTTAAACGTTAGAGTGAAAAGCATGTTTAAAATAAGTTGAAAAACGCAAATGTACTTTAATGCTCAAGTCATCTCTAACATTATAATATTTGAACTTGGTTAAAATAAAATATATTTCTCAAAGAGAATAAATATTTGTGGTCTATTAATAAAAAAAAAAATTTATTGCAATCGGACTCTGGACATGTTGACAACAGCCCGACTGCAGTGAGGAGAGCGGATGTCTGATTATTTCCCTCCTCCGTTGCATCTGAGTCGTTGTCTGCACATCCAAAATCCAGATGTAATATAGTTTACTATTAATAAGCTTATGATCTTTGGAAAAGATGTATTTACTTTTTAAATGTTAAATTTGTGATGCTTTGATGTTATATGAAAGATTTAGATGATATGTATATAAAAAAGTAATATTTAGGCTTTTGATATGTAAATACATAAGAATTTGATGGTATGAATGTAAATGCTTCCTTTTTTTTAGTTTCATATTTATAAGTGTATTTTCATATAAATAAATTGATTTATGTGAATGTGAGGCTAGATATTGAAGTTGAAGAACAAAAGAGAGAAAAAAGCCTGCACCAGCCGCCACTTCAGTGGTCAGATGTCATTACACCGACCGCCCTGGATATTTTCAGCCTGTCGATAGCCTTCATGATACACTGTTGTTGATACGTCAACTCACCAATTCACCATCCACCAAAACCATGGTCTCAAAACGTGAAACATATCTACCATCCACACCAAATTCTTATTCACACATAGCCCCCAAATCTCCATTGCTAACTATTTTTTTGTATTGTCGAAGCTACATGAATCCCGAGTCAATCTCTTTAATCCATCTGGGCCCTCTAACCTGAGTTACCCATTTTAATTCTCTGCTAATATTCAATCTGCAAACATGACATTAGGCCATAAATTTCTCTACTTTTATTGAGAGTGGATCACATAGTTTTGTGTTGATGATTCCATGGGCTAGAATGAGTATAAGAGAAATATTTTTGAGATTTTCTTCTTTATTCTTATGATTTTCAGCTTATGAGTTTGTTGTAGAATTCATTTTTTATCCAGGGAGATGCATTGCTTTTTGTGACCACTTGTCTCCTAGCATAGTGCCAGTTTTAACGGGAACTTCAGTCCAATGTCTATGGCCATGCCTTATGATGTGTGGAGGTGGCTTGATCTTGAGCACCCGACGATGGTGTAGCCTCGAGACACTTGGCACCGAAGCTAACTCTATGTTTTTGCCCAACTATGGGCAGAAGAACACTATTCCGATCGGAATCGGGTTTAGTTTCCCTAACCCTCACTAAAGCAGGTAACGAAGTAGACGTTCCGTCACCAACGAGAGTCATGAGGCGGCAGAAGTGGTCGGCCTATCTAAACATCATAATTCTTCGAGAAGCAGTGAATACAATTATCTGCTCAAAATCACAACACCTCTGAATGATGCCCTAATTTGATAAAATCCAGCAAATGGGCATCCTGAACAATGGTGTCCTCTGTACGACGAGGACGAGAACGCCACTTTCCTGGCACAGCTTGATGTACAACGTCCAGAAAACTCCACGTCAAATAAACCACACACTGCCCTAATAGTTTGAATTTCTGTCAAGCACGATGAATCTTCGCCGCTTTGTCATTGTGCACGATGCGGAAGACTTCGATCCAGATGGTGTATTCAGTTCATATTTCCTTTTCAGCAGCTCTAAGTTCGCCAAGTCACCTACCAGCAATCGCAATGAGGGCATATCCAAGTTCCGTTGCTAGCTGACGACATGTTTTCCAAGCTTCACACTAAACTGACTATCGCACAAGGCTTCCTGACCAAAAGATGCTCGCAAATAATCACAGAAGCTGTCAAAGTTAAGCAAAGTGAAAACTTCACTTCATGAGACTGCAATAGACAATCCTCTAATCACATAGTAGTCCATGACTGTATCAGAGATCCATGTTCGTTGAGAACGGCCAAACGATTCATCTAGTTCCTCCCTAAGATAGTCTCCAACGAGTAAATCCTTACCAGGGATCACAGACAAAGGATTCTTCCCATGCCCATATGACATAGACGACAAAGAAAGTTGATTGTATATTTTCAAAACATATGTCGAACTGTTGACAGAAAGAAAAGCTTGAGAAAATTATGTTCCCCTTACGTCGACACAAAGACTACAACTTGCTTCTTCTAAGAGAGCTATACCTTCTCACCATCTGGTCACCTCAAATAACCAACCGACCACCTCACTCCACCCGGCCACCTCGTTGCTCCATCCGGTAGCTCCCCTCCAACTGATCGTACTGCTCCATCTTGAGACCGTGGAAGAAGAGGGAATATTTACATGCATAACACCTAATTCTAATATTTTTTTTATATTTTCATGCATACCACCAATTCTTATAGATTGTCCAATCTTTGTGTTTTTTATCTAACCTCTATTTTTATTTGTGAGTCACGATGCTTCACGTGCATCCCTGCTGCAGCCGACTTTCCACTAGCTAGCTATCTCAAACAATAAGAATAAGAATAAAAATAAAATAAGATTCATATACACACCACTCATACACAGTGAAGGGTGTAAATGAATATATTATTAGAGATCCAAGTGAAACTTTTTTAAATTTAATGTTTTAAAGTAATGCAGTAATTATTCTTTGCATTATAAATTTAAGAATATTTCTTTTAATCTATTCAATTTCGAAGAAGCATATGTACGAAGAATTCGCCCTACGGTCATTAAGGTCAAGACTGGGTGAGCTCGGAAAACTCATGCATACTGCTTATCAATTAGTTTTAGTTGGGGAAATTCATTTTTAATTTTACTTTAATAACTTTGTAGTTTTCTTTTTCTGACGTGCACGAGGACATGCTCATCTCTTTTCCTTACACTTATTAGAAGGATTATTCTAAATCCTCTCATTTATTTGTAGCAAATCATTGCACATCGTAGCTGCATCTGTTTCCTTTCTCTCCAACTGTGGCTAGGGGCTTCTGCCTACCATTTCTTACAGGTGATTCCTCAACACTTGGGGAACTCGAACCCATGGTAAAACCGACAACGATGTCAAAAAAGTCTGATCAATTGAAAACATATAAGACGTCAATAACGACACCAAGATCGTCCGATGGGTAATAAAGGCCTATAGGATGTATCGGCACCAGACAATGTCAAGTTTCACGAGGGGAGCGCAAATGATCGTCATGTGCTCAAATTATAAAGTTAACACCCTACTACGACAAGCTCTGCGAGGGGTGTCTAACGATCGTTAGAGGCCTATGAGATTTATTGACGCCCGACAACACAATGGGTGCGCAGACGATTGTCTGCTCCCGAATTATAAAGTTAACACCCGACAACGACAAGTTCTGTGAGAGGTGCACAAACGATCGTCCTATGACCGAATTATAAAGTTAACGCCCGATAGCGAAAAGCTTTGCGAGGGGTGCAAAACTACAAGACTCTTTTGCAAGGCAAGCAACTACAAATCTCCCCTCCAAGGCGGGCAGCTCTGGGACTCACATAGGTGATGACAAAAGTACCAAAATCGAGCGTGAAAAGCGTTCAACGTGGAGTATCATTAGCAATTTGCGTATTCAATGCTTATTCGATAAATTTCATTGTCCTTGTTGTAGTTGAAAAAACAAGAAAATTAAGAAACTTAATATATATACCCAAAAAATGATCTGTACAAATCTCAAAGCAATTCAGTAGTCAGTCACCTTACTTCAGTCGACCGACTAAGTTCTCTCCCTCAGCTACCTCATTTCAGTCAACCAGAATCAGACGAAAGACTTTTCCCCTCAATGAATGACTTTTTAACAGAACATATCAATACAAAAGACTAAGATATTTCGTACCTCTCTTTAAAAGCAATGGTAATATTGTAATTTATTTTTCCATCCTCCTGTCATCTATAAATAGAAGGGTATTTTCATGTAAAAGAGTTTTTTTGCTCCCTCACCTGTAACATCGTGTTTTGTAGAATAAAAGAGGTCACCGAGCTCGAGGACAACCCCGATTTGCCCTCGAGAGCGCAAGTTTTTCTCTCATGTTCATCTTTCTTTCAGTAATACACTCTATTCTTGGGTATGATTTAGCTTAAAAATTTGACTTCAACAAAAGTAAATAATAAGTTTTAAGTTTTATGAATGTACATCCCATTGAAAAATTAATATTCAAAATAAATTAAATGATGCTTGTATAAACTTTTTCTTATTTCCGCGTTGCTATTGGTTATTCCTCTATGTTTCGCTGCGTGGGCCGAGCATATGATATCCACCTACTTTCGCTCCTGGATATCAACTGTGGGGAAGCAAGGAGGAAGCTCGCGATGAACCCAAAGCACGAATTCAAAACATGTGGGCTCAGATGTGGGACCCGCACTCCTAACTTTATCACCTTTGTACATTGAACCATTCTTCGTCGCCATAGTTGGCCCCACAATTGGGTCCCACTTCTGCGACCCTTTCGGATAAGGGTGTAGTTCGGGGTTAATTTAAATTACCATGTATATACCGCACGTTCCTGATAGCGGATCGATCACGTGGACCTTCACGGAATTGTGACACTTGCGTTTACAGGGCTATAAGAGAAAACTTTCAAAAAAATAAGAGAGGTATGATCGACGGCAAATAGAACGACGACAAATTTCTATTTAAATATAAGAAGCGATATATATATATATATA
>NW_018164957.1:423196-448689 GCF_001263595.1 Phalaenopsis equestris
AGAGATATATATATATATATATATATATATATATATATTGAATTTAAAGTTATTTGTTGTGAACAAGTTTCAATAGTTTGAACTGGGAGGCGGAGGAATAGAGACAAAATAACAAGGTCGATTGTTATAGTGAAATATCGAAAAAAGTCTTTTTATTTGTCTTTTTGTCTCTATTTATAGATGTGTATTTATATAATTATAAAAATAATGATACTACTAAAGAAATCACCCTTAATATGATTAATTAAATTGATTTCATACTAAATTAGTATGACAATTTGAATTTGAATATGAGTGTAACAATCGGTCGACTCGCTTGGGTTCAGCCGACCGAGGCGATCGGTCGAATGACGATCGTGCCTACCGGAGTAAAAATTGGTTGGTCGGTCTGTTGCTATCGGAATTCCTTGTGAGGAGCCTCTAATCGACCGAGGTTGCACGCGTGACCCGTCGATTGAGTCCCTAGTCATAGTATGTTGCATAATTAATGGTCCTATTGTAAAATGTACAAATAATTATTTTTCTAGTATGTTTTATCTGTCATATTTTAAAATTATATGAATTAGGTCATATGTGAGGCCTCTGTAAAATGTCATCCCCAAGAAATGTTCATTAGATCTCGTGCATCTTTGGGACGAGGCCAGTGTCGGCTACCACGTCAAAGTCATGCACTAGCTTTTACCCACACTTTACGCACACTTAGATGTTGTGACTAGGTCACCTTGTGTTTAAATGCTTGTTAGACTAGGGCTAGTGTGTAGTTAGGATTTTTCATGTTCTGACTATCATTCCTTAGTTTGCTCCTAGCCATGCCTTTTGTGTGATTTTTTGTGTGTTTATCAGATGTGGACTTTAACATTAGTACATTAAGCCTGTCTTTTTGCAGAGTGACACATTCAACAAGGAGGAACTGTAATGATTTAAACTAATTCTTTTTTTGCATGTGTTAATAAGCTCTCCTCCCAACGAAAATAGTTCATCACGTTGCATATAAATATCCTTTATACTAACATGATTTTCATGCGTTGAGTCTTTTTTAAACTTTATCATGTACTTTTTAGAATCTTAAGGGAGTCTGTATCAGAAATAACAAATTTCACCCCTCATTCTTCAGAAAATTTTGGGTTTTCTTTTTAAAACCCAATGTATGAGCACAAATTCACAGGTGCTTGACTCACTGAACCACGTGACGGAGACCTGGAGCAGCTGCTTGTATCCCATACCTTAAATCTGATTTTATATTTGATATATAACATTAGGACCAGACATGTATATGCGGTGTCTGGATGCATATGTTGTTTTTCTTTGATATGTTGTTGACTCAATGGACCCACATGTGTTTATTATTTTATTTATTATGGCTTGATTGACTTTATGTGGCGTGTTGAGTTGTTCCCACTTTCTTGTTTGTTGGTTTGTTTGGGAATCTTGTGAAGCATAATTTAGGCTTTTTAAGAACCTTGAAATATAACTTTTCTAAAAAATTCTAATAAAAAAAGATTGAGATTAATTAAATTTTAGATTAAAATATTATAACTATTTAAAACTTTTTTTTTTTTGCACATAGCCTTCGACCAGGTTTTAAAACGGGTTGCATAAAATGATAATATCCTAAGTTATCTCTAATAGGACCTCAATATTATGATTTTAAATAATTGCATCATTCTACATGTCCGGAGGAGAATCCAGCGTGCTTCTTCAACTTGACCAGCCCAATATAGATTTCTACCTAGGTGTTTTTCTAGCACGGTTAGGATGTTAGAGGCTTCCCTAACCTAGACAAGATATAAGTCCTTTGTGGGGAGGATTTGGCTTTGTAGTTGGAACCCTCTTCTCTTTTACATTCTAGTGGCTTCCTTTTTTGTTTATTTGGTGGGTACAAGTCCCGGACCTTTGGGCTCTACCCTTATAGAGTCATCGGGAGTAGAGTTATATTCTTTAGACCTTAAGGCTACCAAGGTCTCCTTGGACGACACAATTCATGAAATTTTTATAAAGAGTCTCAGGTCGAGTTGGATCATCTACCTTCATGAATAAGTTGACTCGGGGTCTCTATAGTTTGGGATGATGGATCCATGGTATCTTGACCCGGTTATCTCTACCTGAGTAGGATTTGTCTACCTCCCTTTTGTTGGGCCCCTTTGAGCTCATTCATCCTTCTGTGACTTTGTTGATGTTGTCTTAATATCCCTAATTGTGGAAGCTATCGTCCATTTAGAATACTGTGATTCAACTGTTTGTTCGCTCTTTTTAAAAACTTCAAGTCGCCGGCTTGTTTATTTATATGTCATTATCGTATGATTTCCATTTTCAAATAAATCTCCCTCTCTGATCATATTAATGATTCGAAGAGAATTTGAATTGGAAAAGACAAGATATATGATGAAAATATACAAACAAGTTTTAAAAAGAAACATGGAAGACTTATATACAGCAATTCACGTGTGATAGATCGAGAGTATACATCCGAAAAAGATCAAATCAAAATACCTCAAAATGCAGTATTCATGAAAAAAATCTCTACATAAACCAACCATAACCAAAGAACCAAAAAGAACATTTTTGTTTTAGGGCCAAGAGTACTCTCAAAGGAACGTATTCTTTTGGTTAATTACAACTTAGGGGAGAACCAAGAATACTCTCGATAAAAGGAGCCTTACTTTTTTTATCATATTTGGTAAATAAGTAACCAAAAAGAAGATTATTTCAACTAGGAACATCATGATGCTTTCAAATCACTCGCTAAGCCACATGACAAAGAGTGATTCTCTCACATCCCAAATGGGCACCAGCTCATCGACATATGGGGCCTACAAAATAACCAAGTTGACTTATAGGATCCACACTAAGCTTCTAGAGCCTAACCCAGTCATAAGAGTAGAGGGTGAAACACCGTATCTCAAATGGGCAGTAGCCTATCTGCAATCGGGGCCTACGAGATGACATCATTGAAGTAAAAAATTACTCAAAAGGGTTCAGCAAAAGGAGAGGTACAATAATCCTAATCGGGGTAGAGATAGTTGGGACAGGATATCAAAAATCCATCATCCTAAACTGTTAGGACATAAAGTCCACTTGGTCGTGAACGTAGTAGACCCAACACAATCAGAGATCCCTCGTCAGGAATCGTGAATTCCTTCATTCAAGGGAATCTCGGTAGCCCTAAGGTCAAAAAAGAGAAACTCTAAATCCTCTGTCCCTATGAAGTTAGAACTCACATATGTGAGACTTATACCTATCGAAATGATGAGAAAGCAACAGGAAAAGAGAAAAAAGAGAGATCCAGCTACAAAGCTAAAAACACTCTCACAAATAACTTATATCCCGTCTAGGTTTGGGAAGCCACTAACACCATAAGAGTGCTACACAACCACTCAAGTATAAAACTTATCCTTGGCCAGTAGAGTTGAAGAAGCTTGGGGACTTCTCCTTGAGACATGCAATATGTTGTAATTATCTAAAGTCCTAAGAATGAATGCCCTACTAGGGATGACTTGGGAGAAATCCATGCTATGTAAACCAATTTAAAATCGACCGAAATGTCATGAAGAAAAGTAAAGTGTAGGTTTTAAATAGTTGAAATATTTAAATTCTAAATTTTGGTTTATCTTAATCTTTTATTAGGAGTTTTTATAAATAGATTATTTTATATCCTTAAAGAGTCTAAATTATATATCACAAGATTCTCAAACAATCCACAATCAACAAAAGGCGAATTGGGCAACCCACTGCATAATATAAAAAAAGTCAAGTATAAAATAATAAACACAGGACAAGTGTCACTTAGTCAGTGACATATCCTAAAAAAGACAAAATATTGGATCAAGATCCCTATTTACACACTTGAATTTAAATATATACATTAATATCAAAATAAGTAATTAAGATACGAGACGCAAGCACTGCTTATGATCTCTAGCACGTGGTTCCATTCCTTAAACATCATGTTACTCGTGCCCCTACCTTATTTTCGCTATAGAATATGTCCAATGACTCTAAAAAGTACATAATAAAGTCTCAAAAAAGAATCAGCCTACATGAAAATTAAGTTAGCATAAAAGCTATCTACATACAATGTAATGAACCATGTTTGGTGGGAGGTGAGCTTAATGACATCTGCAGAAAAGGCTTTAGCATAAATCATTAAAGTTATTTCCTATTGGACATGGCTCCCAGCAAGATGACTGACCCTAGCATATTATTGTGCATGTCTCGTGATGTGGGCAAATTTAGTCTGTTATTTTTGCAAATATTTTTCAATATTACAAAATGCACTCGGCAGATACAACAGTAAATATACAATTTAATCCCAACAAATATATCTTTAATGAAAATAATATTATCTTTTATAAATGTTTAAACAGTTAAATCACCTAAAAATAAAGCAAGTATACATATCGCTCAAGTAATAAAAGGCTCTAAAGGAGTCTTATATATCGATCCTATAGGGAAGTTGGAAATGCTTATAGATAAATTCTTATGATTATAATGTAAACTACAAAAGTGAAGTATGAAATTCAAATCTAAATTAATTGAGTGAATACTAAATAAAATGCAATTAAAAGACTATATTAATTAAGCTAATTGCCAAACTTTCAAAAGTAAACTTACAAAAACTAAACAATGTTTTTGTGGTAAATAGTTCAAATTTAAGAAAGCATCCTTCTCATTTACAAAATTATTTTGTGTCAAACATGAGCAATCATATTATTTACCCTATTTGAAGTGCATAAAAAACATTAACTAATTCAGATTTTGGTCCATAATTCTGTGGTTAGCCTGGGAGGATATCGGCTGACACTCTAGAACCCCCACTACTCCCTCACCTGAGGGCTAACAATCTCCTATTAATTTCCAATTCTGCATCCAACAAAGTATATTTCTTTATTTTTTTACACTCAACTCCATGGATGACATCGTCTCTCATGGAATTAACTGTGATTCTACTATGTTGTAGAAATCATAGCCCTTTCGGAACATATGTTTCTCAACACATTTTAATATTTCAATTGGTCATATTGAAAAGTAAATGAAAATTGGAGTTCAAATCATCACAAATTTTTGACATTTAAAATTGTCTAAAATAAAATCAATTCTTCACAAAATAATATCTCAAAGTAGGGATAAAGAAAAAGAAGACCTCAGAATTCATGAGAAGGAAACAATAAAACACGGATTTCATATATAAAAACAAGTTTACAAAATAAAAAAATAAAAGAACACAACTTATCTCACAATCATTCCCAAGCAAATCCCTAGAAGTTCTCTTCAAACACTTTCTCTCTTTACAAACACTCTCAATTCTCTCTTAGAAAAGTCGTGAAGAAGAAGAAATATCTTACATTCCCTCTCCCCTTACAATCCTTGAAGAAATCTCTAAGCCCTTGACTTTCTCTCTCTCTCTATCTCACACTACTCTCTCTCTCTCGTCTCAGCCCTCCTTTCATGCCTCCTCTTCAAACCCTAAACTTCCCTCTCTTTTATTAGAGGCCACCTCCCTCCAAAAAGAATTCAAAATTCTCTCCTAAAGACTATCCAAAAGTTAACCCTTTTGAATTCAAAAGGCATATCTATTGATTCAAGAGACATATATTTTCATAAAAAAAAAACCTTCCAAAGTGTTTGGATGCATTGAATCACTCCATAGAGCGGTTAGAACAAGTGTGCCTTTTAAAATTCGCGCAAAATTCATCTCGAACCGACTTAATCCGCAAAAAGTCATTTCTAACACCTCAGGCGCTAGTTTTGCCGCTTCAGGCGCCATGTTGCTTAAGACTGAGTTGTCCTGGGTTTTGGTGCTTCATGCACCAAATCTGGTGCTTCAGGCGCCAGTTCTCTATAAAATGGCGTTATAGCTGTTAGAATCTCAAAATTCGTTGTTTTGGCTCCAACTTTTGTTCTTTTTTCCACTTTAGCTCCAAATATCTAAATTTGATATACCTGCAACAAAAACATGAAAATACCATTCTTTAAAGTGCAATATCACCAAAAATAAGCATAAAATGTATATCTTGAACAACAAATTATTTTGGTGTATCATCTCACACCTAGTAAACATATAAGACAACACACAAAAAGATGTCTAATTAGAGCACAAAACAACACGGAACAATTACAAGACATCTAAAAGACTACATAAGCACCTTAATCATAGCCTAACACAACATCTACCACATAGTATCCTATTCACAACATCTAAGTGTGAGTGCACAGTGCAGGGTAATGTTTAAGTCTATGAAGCCCCATCCTAGAGATTCTAGGAATCTAAAATATGGCACTAAAGAGGGTGACATTTTAAATAAGAAACATCATAACTTAAAGAATTTTAAAAGTAAATTGGATAATACATAATAAAAAAATTATTTTTTGTATGCCTTAAAATATAGGACAATTAGATGTGGGTTTGTAACATGCAAGTGACGTACTTTAGAATCTTTAGAGCCTTATCACAGCTGTACATAAGTTGACCATAATACCCTGCATTACTCGCATAGTTATCCTAGCGAGCATTGCACTTTCAGGGTTACGACCAACAAATGGGTCACTCATCTAACGAATCAACTTGTTATCTAAATAGACCAAGTGATGTGCATGCATGATGCAAATATGAGATAGCACACTGTGGTCATTCGAGTGAACATCTGTGGCACATTAAGTGATTGAATACAATATGAATGTTCCAATAAATGTGGACATTCATATTGTATCTCAAATGATTTTTAGCATGCTACAGTCACTCAAGAAAACATATGTAGCGTCCTAAACATTTAAGTATAATATGAAGGTTCCAACAGGTGTGGACTTTCACATTGTACTCCAAAGGGAGTTTAGCATGCTATAGTCGCTCAAGCGAACATAAGTGCATTCTAAACCACACCCAAGTCAATATATCAGTACATATAGCTTATAAGTTTGATGTGATTGTACCCAAAGTGAAAATCACATTCAAAAGGTGAGCACGACTTGTTATATATGCATGAACATGCTAGATGCAACATGCAATGCCATCAAAATGGGTCTAACAAAGAAATGTGGCCAATTTGACTGATATTGATCGACCGAACAAAGAGTCAGATGAGGGACGATCAAACTGACCAAACAATGTTGGGCGGCCAGTAAAGTCAACCTAAAGTAAGTGGCCAAGCCAAAAAGTATACAAAATTAATCATTTTAAAATGTAAATTTTAAAGAAACGATGACATGCAACATGCTAATACACCCAATAACATTCTGGTGCAAAACAAAATGTTCCTAGGATCTCACATGGTATTTAGGGTGGGGGTGAAGTCATAGAAATCATCTATTATGCAACATAACGGAGGGCCTACATCTAATTATTTGACAAAGTGTGAAGGAAATTTTTCGTGAAAAGGAAATCTTCACAGTGAATGAAGATTTCTCTCACGGACATAGCCTTCACGATCAATGGATTAAAGAAATTCCCTCCTTATCTTGATCAAGGTGGCTTCAACCCATTTAATAAGAGATGAAACCACCAAATAATGACGAGTTTCTAGGTTCTCGACCGATTAGGACAATATACTATGATTTAAGGGGGAAATCTCTCGTATTTGTTGGGTTAAAATCAACCAAAAGCTCCTTAACCTAGCATTTACTCTAATCACAAAATCCTTGCCTTAATTCTCTATTAATTAGTCCTAGGGGCGTGAAAGGAATGAAAATTGCAAGGAATTGAAGCGTTATACCTTCGTGATGGTTGGAGTGATGTGTTCTCGGCTTGCTCAAAGCTCTAATCGTATAAGGTGCTGGCGACTTTATATATGCTTAAAAACATAAGATAAATATGGACGTAATAAATATTCAATAATTGTAAAGTCACACTTATTAAAGCAAGTATACGCATCGCTCAAGTAATATAGGGCTCTAATAGAGTCTTAGATATCGATCCCACGGGGAGTGGTTTAGAACAGCGAACTAAGATTTTAGAAAAGCAATACTTTAATCGCAACAACGAAGTTAAATTTGCTTATATGTCACTAATAGGCAATTGAAACAAATATATAATTTTAATAACTAATAAATAACTAATGATACTAATGAGGGTTTAAATGTGATATTCAATATATAAGAAAGCATCATTCTCCTTATCAAGAAATTATAGTGAATGGATAAAGTGAATTGGTTCAAATTATATTGTGTCAAATAGGAGCATACATATTCTTTACCATTTGGTCCAAGCATAAAGAACATTGACTAATCCTACGCTTATTTACTGAATCTGTGGCTAGGCTGGGAGGATACCTGCTCTCACTTCGGAGCTCCCACGTTCCCCTCGCCTGAGGGCTAACATCTACACTTCAGCACCCAAACGATAGGAACGAATTAGGGATTTTAGTCTGTCACTCTAACATCTCCAATTCTACGCCCGATAATATTATTTCTCTATTTATTTGCACCCAACTTCCAAGGGCTTTAACTTCCTTGAATCTTGGATGTAATCTTCACTTTAGTTGTAAAACTGAACATATTTTAACAAATCAATTGGCCAGATTGAAAGTAAATTAAGATCGAAGTGAAAAGATCATCACAATTTCTTAAACATTTTCATGGCTTCACCAATTCACACCACCATTTCACAAATCTCAAGACAAGGAGAAAGACAGAGAAAACTACTCAGATCTCATGGGAAAAACACAACAAAACTCGGAATTCATATATAAAATCAAAGTCATACAAACTACAACAAGTAAATAATTTATCTCTAATTTTTCTCCAAGAAAACTCCTCGAAGTTCCTCTGAATCTCTTCCTTTCTTTACAACACGCAGAATTCATCTTCGAAGTAGCAAGGAGGAAGAAATCTCTCAATTTCCCTCCACTCTTACAATCTCTCAAAGAATTCCTAACACTTTTTACACTCTAACAAACACTAATGGAACCCTTCTAACTTCCAGGAACTCTACACTCTCTTCCAAACCCCCTTCTTTTTTTTTTCAATTTTCAGCCAAAATAGTCTTTTAAAATTGTGGATGAGCTTTCCCAAGAGTTGCCTAAGCATCCCTTCAAAATTTGGCCTTATCCAAAGCCTGATTGGGCATAACTGTCGAGCTCTCCGTCGGCGGCTCCGTCGGCGGCCTCGAGGGACCTTCTTAATGAATTAATTCTAGGATAATTTTATCTTATACCCTCGGGAAAAACACGTCGGCGGCGGCGGCGGCATCGATGGTGCCGTCGGCGCCTTTAGTTTAAATCTCCACATTTTGGTCTTTTTTGCTCCAAATTCGCTCATTTTTGAATCTTTTTGCTCCATTGACCCTAATTCAGCATTCATGCAACAAAACATCAAAAATACATTTCTTTAAAGTGCAATATCATTAAAAACAGTATAAAATAGGTATGAAAATCTCAACATCTTTTCCTTTGATCATAAGGATGATGATTGTTCTGCTCCTTCTTCCAAGATCGAAGAAGCGCTGCTTTTCAAGAAGATTGATTAAGCTCCAACAATTTCCCCCCTATTTTATCTGATTTCCTTGGCAAAATGATGACCGATGAAGGGAACAATGAGGAAGAAGAAGAATAGCTGAAATAAAGTGAAGAAGATGAAGGAGAAGAGAAGAAAGTTCAAAGGAATTCTTCGAAAAGCTCTCCCTTAGCTCTCTCTATAGGCTCCCCCATGAATGAATGTCAATCCACTGCTCCCACACAACATTGCCCACTTAGCAATGCTCTCTTAGCATCACTCAAGGGATCAATATTGCTTAGTCGCTTCCCTAGTGGCAATCACACATAAATGGGAAGAAGAATTTTATCCATTGTTTCCTTCTCAAAATTGTAAGAGGCCAGGTGAACAAGTTCTTTATTCATTGGTTAATGGTGGATTTCTAGGGAACAATAGTACAAAACGTGCAAACAGGATGAAATGGTATGGTCCCACTTTGAATTCAACATGGTCACGCCACTTCAAGAGCACCACACATGGTGTTTTGGCATGGAGACACCCAAAAGTCGTGTAACTATGTCTGAACTCTATGTATGGTGGCGTGGTCATGCCACCCTTGGGCATGGTCATGTCAGGCCAAAGATGTCGCGACCTGTGTCACAACCTAGGCCAGGGGGCGTGGTCCCGCCACCTCGAGAAGTGTCACCCCATTGGGTGGGCTAGGCGTAGCCACACCCGTTTCAGAAGTGGTCACGCCAAGGGTGAAGCGTGGTCACTCCAAGGGTGAAGCGTGGTCATGCTGGGCCACCGCCCTTAGAGTGTCGGTCAAAGCAATTTTTTAGCTTGTTTGAATCGTGAGAGACTCTGAATATGTAGAATATGGTCGTTAAATATTAAAATGAGCACCAAATCTGTCATGTATCAGAGTTGTTGTCACTAAGTAATGAGCTTTCCCTGGCATGGTTGAATCGGTATCTGTCTCAATTTTGTGTTAAATACACTTGTCAGGAGGTTCGAATGGATGTCTTGGACTACAGAAGGCCGAATACAGTTTTGTAATGTTCAAGTGGACACCCCATACATATGACATCAAAAAATAATGCCAACATAACCCTATGCCCTTTTGACTAGGGGAGCTTTAAATTATATGGATGTTCCTATCGAGTCGACTCAATTATTCTCCAGGCTTCACTCATCAGCGTGCCACCATCCATTACTAAATATGAGGGACTCACCCTCTCCCATGTAACTTGGTATGGGCTCTCGAGATGGAGAGGTGTTCCAACAGAATAACCATCCTTCTGATGACCCATTCGCTAGTTATCATGTAATGTGAACAAGTCTCATTTTATAGAAGGTACTCTTGAGTATCACCCAAGTTATAATTAACCAAAGAAATACGCTCGTTGGGAGTGCTCTTGACCCCAGAACAAAAATATTCCTTTTTGTTCTCTAGTTATTGGTGGCTTTTATAAAGATTACTTTGTGGATCTCGTGATTCGAGGTATTTTGACTTGATTTTGTTTGGACGCATACTCTCGACTTATCACACGAAGATTACCGTACATAAGCCTTCCATATTCCTTTTTAAATTTGTCTATCTATTTTCGTCATATACCTTTTTTTTGTACTTCTCATATTCGTGTTATTTCCATATCATAAAGGGAGATTTATTTGAAAAATGAAATCATAAGACAACATGTAAATATACGTACTAGCAACTCCGAGCTTTAAAAAACATAAAAAACTAGGACTGTATTGTTGTTTTGTTGTCTTCTCGTATTTGTAATTAATTTTGACATCATTTATTGTGTCTAGTCATTTTAGGCGGCAATCACTCGAGTTGGTTGACCGAGTAGGAGTCCATTGACTATTTTGCATGGATGTTGGTCGCCCATCATTCTACGAAGCCGGTTGACTTTGAGAAAAATAGTCGGTCAGCCCCAAGGTGGCCGATTGGCTCACCTGTTCCTTGGTTATTTATGAAAATTCGTAAGGATTTTTTGGAGAATTTTCTCGAGAGTTGGTGGCGTTGATGTTTTCCTCTTGTTGGTTGGTCGCCAACATTCGGTCGGTTGGTTATTGTTCGGTCTGCAACTCCAAATTGGCCGGTTAGCTCGCCTGTTCCTTGATTATTTATGAAGATCCGTAAGGAGTTTTTGGAGAATTTTTTCGAGAGTTTGTGGCATGGATGTTTTCCTCTTGTTGGTTGGTCGCCAACATTCGGTCGTTGATTATTATTCGGTCCACAATTCTTCAATCGACCGCCTTCATATATACTTATAACTTTTTATCATAAAAATGTTCCTCAATTTATTTCTTTCATTATAAACCATCAGATTATCAAGAGTTTCATGCGGATAATATTGTATGGACACTGACAGCATCTCATTTTAATCCTTTATTTTATCAAAAACAAAAAAAAAAAACAAAAAAAAAAAGAGGGGGGCGCAAGTTGAAGCAAGCAGCTTCTCCACGCCCTCAACTAACTACAGACACCACCCAGGTGGCCGTATCTCCTGCTGACGACGATGAGGCCAGTGACGTCACCGGAACACCACCAGTCCCACCTCATTATTTACAAACCGAAAAAAAATAAATAAATAAAAACCCCACAAAATTATTTATTACTAAAAGCTTAAGAAAAAGCACGTGATTTTATCTCGAAGGTTCGCGGAACCCAGTCAAATTCAATTTCAATTTCCAGCCTTCCCCAATTGTTCAACCATTATAAATCCCACCCGATATCTCCACCACTCCCTTCCAACCTGAATCCAATTCTTACACTCACTGGACGTGATCGGAAACCCTAACAAGATTGCAAAACCAAAAATGCACAATACCACTTTGGACGCCATCCGGCATCACCTCCTCGACGATCCTGAAGTCCCATCCTCCGCCGCTACTTCACCTTCACCTCCGACCTACCTTCGCACCTCAAGCTTCGGCCGCTTCGTCGCCGATCACTGGATCGACCTCCCCTTCCGCCCAGACGACTCCGACGACATGGTCGTCTACCTCGCCCTCCACGACGCTTTCAGCAACGGTTGGATTCCCGCACTCCCCTGCTCCGGTGGCGCCGTTCAGTCACCGCTGGAGAAGCCGAATTCACCAGATCCGGAGACCCCGCCGGAGAAGGAGAAGCACTACCGCGGCGTGAGGCGGCGGCCGTGGGGCAAGTTCGCGGCGGAGATTAGGGATCCGGCCAAGAACGGTGCTAGGGTTTGGTTGGGAACATTTGAGACGGCGGAAGAAGCTGCGCTCGCATACGATCGCGCCGCTTATCGGATGCGTGGATCCCGTGCGCTTCTCAATTTTCCACTTCGGATCGGAAGCGAAAACGGGGCCGGCGAATCGCCGGCGAAGCGTGCGATTTCTGTATCATCGCCTTCCTCTTCCTCGTCTTCTTCGTCTAATTCGTTTTCGTCTTCTTCATTGTCGTCTCAATCGACGACTTCGGTGAAGCGGAGGAGGAGAGGACAGGCGGCAGCGTTGAGTGTGGGCCCGGATTCGCCGGCGGCGGTTTATTCTCCGGCACCGGTACCGGTTCAATTTCCGGCTCAGTGGCATCCCGACGAGATGAGTGGTTGAGCCACTGGCAGATGTCGGTCAGAAGTTTCGTGTTTGTCATCTCAGTGCGTATAAAGCTGAAGCGATGCCTTTTGTGCCTCTAGATATTGGGCGAACAATGAAAAGTTTAGGAGGGGCAAATTGCAAAAAAATGAACGTTGATAATTCAACGAGATTGGAGAGCTTGAAATAATATTTTTACATAGCACACAATTCCAATTTATTTACATATCTCACACCTAAACTTTCATATTTATACATATAACACACTCAAATCTATACTATCATATCAAATATAGAACTACCATCTCTTTTTACCAAAGTGCTATATTTGTAAATACAAAAGTTTAGATGTGACACGTGTAAATAAATAAGAATTGTGTGCTAGGTATGTAAATTGCCTAAAAAGGTTTAACAAAAATATTTTTTTAGCTACTTAAGGTAAATTAGTAGCATTCATATATGGGTGTGGTTTGAGTTTTTGGAAGTTGTTGGGCTTGTTGTGAAGTTGGGCTTGTTGTATGAGTAACATATGATTTGGGCTTTGAGGGCCTATTGTACAAGGATATTCCTATATAAATATTCTTTTAATTTTTTTTTTAATTCAAGCTTGCAGTGAATGATGGTGGATTATTCTTTTGAGATATAATGAGTGAGAATAATTTAATATAAATTTTATTAAATTGTATTCTCAATCATTTATTGTTATCAAATTAATTAATTAAAATTAATATTGTATTAATTTCAAAATTAATAAAACCTTAATCTGATTAAGCTCTATTGTGTGTGTGTGTGTGTGTGTGTTAAACCTACTAGTTTGAATAATCAGTAAAGTCTAATTACGGGCTGAGCAAGAAATCAACAACATATATAAGGAATTAAAAAAAATAGTTAATATAGCTGAGTAATCAAGCAACTAGGTTGATTGAGTTCTTCCTTGAATTCACTTCCTTCCACTTATACACTCCAATAAGTAGTCACTAGTGAGAGGGGGGGAACTCCTACTTTAGAGTGATGACATGTTCACATTTTATTGTAAAACAATTTGTTGATGTTTGTGACTTTTTTGGCACGTCATGATGACGTACTCTGTCAGAAAATATCATTGGATTTCATTAGTAGATATTCTAAGGTGGCCCGACTCCATTTCGCAAAAGAGGGTCTGGTATCGTGGTCATACATGGCAACATCATAGTGCCAAAAAAATAAGTGAAGTGTCGTGACACACCAATTTAACGGCACAACATGAGGAGCAAATAATGTGCCCTTGTGAATGCACCTTCATGTGTTTCAAGAAACCTACTACACACCACATGCATACCTTAGTATGAATAGTTAAGACATTTTTGTCGTTATTTAACCCAATGGGCCCCACAGAAGTTTAGTGTCGTGGCATTGCAAAGTTTATAAATAGGACTTGAGGCCAAACAAAAATTCATTCGATCCCTTAATTTTTTTAATCTTTGCCTCTTTGTTGTCGATGCCCTCATTTAAAAATATATGAAGAGTAACTCATGACATTTTCTTCACAATGGAGTGGAAAGCAACATGCCAATGAGACAGACAAGTAATTTTATCCTATTCTTGACTTGCTTTCCTTATGATTTTTTTGCCCAAGAAATTTTATCCTATTATACAGAAGCAAACATAGCTTTTGAAGGTTGTTGAAACTGTTCAAATTTTTGGAAGTCGAATAAACTAAGATAATTCTTGTAACTATTGATCAGATAAATTCTTTATATGTTATTTTTTTCATTAAGCTTAATACTCAAGGATGAGTGTAAATAAAGTACATATTATCTTTTACTTTAAGCAAAGCAAATTATGTTGTGGCAGTTGTCCCAATTTTCAAGTATTAAATCATGACAATGAGCAACATAAAAGTCCAGTAAATATGATTCATTTTATCCATCAACATCATCCATGTAACATTATAGACACTTTGATTATCCTAATAATTGGAACAATTAAACTCTCCCCAACTTCTTCACTATCGTCATCAAGTATTTTGAATAAAAATTAGACATATTTTACAAAGGTTGATACATCAACATATTTCCAAAATTATGCTCCACAACGAGTGTTAATGAGAAAATTTATAATACTTATTTGCCTTGTACCCGACCAACTATGTGACATTGTTATAACTTTTATCTCATGTCATGTCTTCTTCACTTCATCAATCATTTTTTTTTTTGTTATTTTAAACTCCTCAAACGACATCTAAGTTCGCAGCTCATATGTGCTCGAAAGATTCAACCCCTCGCTTATAATTCCCAACAAAGCGAAATATGTTGATGCAACCCCTAAGTAGGGGTGTCAATCGGGTCAACAAGTAGGGTTCGGGTTCGACACAAATCGGGTCAACCCGAACACGACCTGAATAATAAACGGGTCGAAAACTAAAATCTGAATGCGGGCTTGACTAGTTAACCCAAATTTTTGTGCTTATTAGGGTCATGTTTTGGTTTTTGGGTTCAACTGGAACCCAAACTCAAATAATAAACGGGTTGAATTCGCTAACCTGAATCCGACTTGAAAAATATTTCGATCATCCCTATGCCGAATTCGAGCCATGTTGGCGTGTCGGGTCAATTTTTGACACTCCTACCCCAATTCACATTAAAAGGAATTTCATTCTCATAAAAATATATTGTAATATTTAAACAGAATATGTTTTTGTGTTCTTTAGCAAAAGCGCAAAAGCGAGTAACAGATTGAGAGCTAAAATTCTCATATTCGTCCACATTCACAACAAATTTATACATTAGTCCATGGGTTTCTCTATTAGAAGAAAGCAAATGACTTTCACTGCTAGAACCATTAAATTGAAAACCTAAATAATAAATATTCACAATCATCACTTTCATATCTCTTTGCATTGTTTATTTTTTTGGTGGCGAAGGTCATCAAAAAGCTTGCAATCCCTTCTAAGAATACTTGAAATGTCCACTGAAAGTCTCAAAAGTTTCATCATACAGTAGCATGAGAGCCTATCTAGTTACGATCTCGGCCTCAAAAAGTTGAGGACATTGGTAAAACACTTGGAACTAGCAAATAAGCATATTCAAGCTAAAGAATCTCGATCACCTGTAGGACCCTCACAAGCTCCGACTACTGATGAAGAGCACAAATGCGAGAGCCTCAAGATCAGAAAAATACAAAAATCTCTTATAATAGGGGAACATCTCGGAATAGAACAACCGTAAGGGATTAAATTGTACCTGACTTTATAGTCGATTTTCTCGGGGTTCAACATAAGAAGAAGTTGATACTAAAAAAAACCTTAAAATGGACACTCTTTGTTGATGGAGCTTCTGGAACTACAAGAAGAGGTATATGCTTTGTTTTATGTAATCCAAACACATTCATCCTTACTCACTCCATCAAAGTTGACTTTGAATCTACCAATAATCAAGTTGAATATGAAACACCGATTGCAGAAAATTAGCTATCATTGGGGATGGGGGTTACCCACATGATAGTTAAATATGATTCTCATCTTGAAGTAAATCAAGTTGGTGGGCTCTTTAAGACGAGAAATCCCATTATGATGAAATATCTCATTATAGTTGAGGAGAAAAAAAGAAGATTTAAACATTTTCAAATGGAACACATTGCAAGAGATGAGAATCAATTCTCTGACCTCCTCTCATGACGAAACAAGATTCAAAGTCAGTGGACTATGGTCCTTCAGTGGCTAGCCATATACATAGTTAAAAATATGAAAGTAGAAATACATGAGATGAAGAGTTAGATCAATCCCTTTCCACATGAGTGATACCCCCAGGTATTAAGTATCTCCAAAGATTATGAATTAAGGATGCCCATTTTGTGATAGCTAGTGGATAACTTTTCTTAAGATCTTTTACCTCTCTTTTGCTTGAATGCACCAGAGAAGAGGAAAAAAAGACCATTTTACGAGAAGTATACTCTAGGGAATGTGAAATTCATTCCCGAGAAAGAACATTAGCTAATCGAGAATTATGGCAAGATTATTTTTGGTTGACTCTCAAAAAAGAGGTAGAGGAATTTTTTAGGAGATGTGAACAATGTCAGAAGTTTGCCTCCATAAAACAATTACCTTTTCACGAGCTATAACCAATAAATAGCCCTTGGCCATTCGCGGTCTGAGGAATGGATCTAATCGTAGCTTTGCCATAGGGAAAAGGGCAGTGTAAATATATCCTAGTCATGATAGATTATTTCTCTAACTAGATCTAAGCCAGGCCTTTGGCCCAGATTACCAGTGAGGTTGTTAGGAACTTCATTTGGAGTGATATTATAGGCAGATATGAATTACCAACGGTCACTATCACTAATAATGGAATCCAATTTGTGAAAAGGATAATGAGGCAATTTTGTAGCAAACAAGGGATAAAGCTCAAATTCACTTCTGTCCATCATCCTCAAACAACAGTCAAGTAGAAGCTGCTAACAAACTCATTCTGACTTAAGAAAAAACTAGAAGAAGCCAAGGGGAATTGGCCAAAGGTACTTCCATCAGTCTTATGGGCTTTAAAAACAACGACTATGGGATAGACACCGTTTGCGTTATCCTATGGGAATGAGCAGTTCTTCCAGCATAATACAATGTGCATTGTCTTAGGATCCTCACTGCCTCTTAGTACAGGGATCCAAACTTGATAGCTGGAAGATAATAATTGATAGAGTCCTACATGATTATCTTGTGTTCCTAGAAGAACTCAGGAACCAGACCTCCTTACAATAGGAGAAGGTCAACGGAGAATAACAAAACACTATAATGTCAGAACCAGAGAACTACAGTTCAAAAATGGGGACTTTATCCTTTGAAAGACAGATTTGACGACTCGTGAATAGGCCCTCAAGAAATTCGAGTCTTCCTGGACTGGTCCTTACATATTCAAGGAGCAAGTGGGTCTTGCAGTGTATTGTTTAATCTCATACTCAGAAGTTGAGATTCGTAGGACTTGGAGTAGAGATGATTTGAAAATATTTTATCTCTAATATAAATGGATAGTGATGTGGATTTCTCTATGATCAAATATCTGCCAACATTAAAGAGGGTTGAAATGATGCGAGCACAGAAAATGTTAAGAACAACGTAGAAAAGAGAAAGAGAAATGAAGACGAACTTTATTTCTTCAATCAAATGTTACAAACACTCAAAGTAAACCCCAACCATACATATAAGTTTGACAATAAATACAAAAGTTAAATCTCTCCCAATTCCTTTTTAATTAGACAGGAAATCATAAAGGAAGGTGTAGGTTTTACTGAGTCTAGCTCAACAACTCCCCACAAAAATCCTCGCTCTCTCCCAATTCCTCCACCATCAAATTCATTCAAACTCCTTGCGGTACAAGTGAATTTGAAGAAGACACAGAAGAGGAAGAAGAAAATGAGTATGGTCTCGTTAAACAATAGAAAAAGTTCACAAACTAACTCCTCACCAATACAGTGAGAAGTTTGCATGACTGACAAGTGTGGTGCCAAAAGACACGAGCAGCTAAAGTTGTCACACCTTTTGCCTACTTCTGCATGAACTAACATATGGGTAGGATGTCCACTCCAAGAATGTGTGTTGACCTCATTTTTGGTCACATAGGACTTGCAAGGGCATCATCCCTCGATCTGGTGTAGCCAGATTGGCAAAAGTGAACATGCCCATTTTTTTGGCCAAGCGTGGTGACGCCAAGCCTGGGGGTGACCACACCCAAAAGTACCTCGGTGCAGTCACACCTAGCTTGGGCGTGACCATTTTAAAAGTTCCTCAGCGTGATCACATTAGGCCTGAGCGTGACCGTGCGTACGTATAACTGGAGTGACCACTCCGTGTGGCCACTCCGTTTGACACATCATTGATCCTTGGCTTTTGTCCATGAATTAAACCATGAACCATCGCTCAGTTTCGCTGGCGGCGATCTGTGGTTCCTTAATCGCCTGATTCATCTATGTCGTCGATACACCACTTAATCAGACCAAGTCTATAAATTGGAGGTCTTCGGTGCTCTCCGGACAATCCCCAACTCTTCGGCACTTACCTCAGATAACCCAAACAAAGGAAGAAGAAGGAAAGCAATCCTCTGGCGAGCCTCCTCCTCCCGGTAAGTTTTGTGATTACTTGTTTTTAATTTAGGTATTTTTAATTACTACGTTTTGAGTTAATTTTAGGCTAGATTAATCAAATCAATAGCCTTGGATTAAGCTTGGGTTTGGGCTCAACTCATATCGACTTGGACCTAACCTAAATCGAACATCCCTAAATCTAGTCTAACCTAGCCTAATCCTCAAACTCAACCTAACACAATCTCTAAACCAAAACCCTAAACTAAATCCTAGGCCTAAACTTATAGATCTAGCCCATCCTAGGTTTAACCCAAAATCAACCTTAGACCTAACCTAACTTAGGCCTAACCCAAACCCCAAATTTGACCCAAATCCGACCCAACCCAAACCTGACCTAGCAAAGACCTAACCTAACTTAGGTCTAACCCAAACCAGACCCTTACACTTAACCCAATCTTGATAAGAACCAAGCCTAACCTCAGACCTAACCCAACCTAGGTCTGAACAAAACGTAAACGTAGGACTAACTCAACCTAAGTCCAACCCAAGCCCAACCTTAGTCCTAACCCAGCCTAAGCCAAAGCCAAATCCAACCTTTGACCTGACCCAATCCAGATCTCACCTAATCTAAACCCTATACCTAACCCAGGTTTGACCTAACCCATACCTGATTCGACATAAACATAAGCCAACCAGAGTCAACCCAAATCAAACTCATCTTAACTCGGGTTAACTCAAACTTAACCCAAGCCAAGTTGGATCAACCTAGCCTAACATGGGTCAACTGAAATCTAACAAAAGTCAACCCGACTTAGCTTGGGTCAACTTATACCTAACCCAAGTCAACCCAAATTAACCCAGCTTAGCCCGGGTCAACTTAAACCTAACCCAAGTCAACCTGGATCAGCCCAGCTTAACTCGGGTCAAACTAAATCAAACCCATCTAAACCTAGTTCAAACCTAAATCAAACTTAAGCCAACCTGGGTCAACCCAGCTTAACCTAGGTCAAACCCAAATCAAACTTAAGCCAACCTGAGTCAAAACAAATTTAAATCTAAGCCAACCTTGGTCAACCGAACTTAACCTGGGTCAAACCAAATCAACCCAGACTTAATCTGAGTCAATCCTAACCAACTTAAGCCAAACTAAGCCCAATTATAGCCTAAATCAGTTGATTGTTTTCATACCCTAGCTCAATCTTGAGCAATCCTAAGTTTAGCTTGCCTCGGCCCGATCTTAGCCCAAGTATAATTCAAGGCTAAGTATATGTGTTTGTTATTTCATGTTTATTTTTTAATTTTATATGTTATTTCATGTTAAAAAATCAAATAAAAATAATAAAAAAATACATAAAAAAATTATGGGTGGAAACCTCTCACAATATGGTTTTCCCCACAAATATAAAAGAATCAAATCTCAAACAAAAAGAATTCAAAATTTAGAAAAACTCTGATTTCTTAACATGACTAACAAACATAAGAAATGAAACAAGACATGAATTAAAATATTGAACTTTAAATAAACATCTAAAACACACCAAGATAAAGATCGGGAACAAAACATTGGTAAATCCAACATGAACCTTAGGTTAGCTAATTTTAAACCACAGTAAGGGCCGCACACTTACCCCATGTATGATTATAAAACCCTGGGTTAGTTTAGGTACTCTAGTTGGTGCTAAGGACTATGTCATACAAAACAAAAGACCTACCCTCTAAGACTAGAGGGAATACCTTAGAATGAAGTAGCACATGGTTACTGAAAAAGGTAATTCAAATTGCTTCGAAAACTATAAATCGACATGATTTGGCTTACAAAGAGGATTCCTGGTTATGAGGCCGGTCATAGTCGATGAATATCAATATTCCTGGTACGACAAAAAGCCCTGGACATCTTGATCGAGGATATTATTCCCAAAATCTAGGTAAGCCCGCCTATAAAATTCCTTATAGAGTTTATGATTTCATTTATTATCTAGATATCATTATATTCAATCACTTGTTTATTTTGATTTATAAAATTATTTGATAATAAATTTATTTAAAAAATCAAGTGCTCATTCAAATTATTAGCTTATTTACCATTTTTATATGAAAAATTATGTACAAATCAAAATTTTAGTTTTATATAAAAAACTAAGTACCCATTTAAATTTTAACTTGTTCCATTAATATAATCAAATTAAGTACAAATAAAATATGAAAAAATTTAAGCAACTCAAGTATGAATATATTTGTAAAAACTCAGCTTAATGTCACGGACAAAAAACCCCACATCGGCTAGGTGTACGGCCGAAAAATAGTATTTAAGTCCTGGGCTGCCTACCTCTCTTAAGAGCTCTTTTTGGAGGTGACAAGTGGTATCAGAGCAGATTATTGTTTGTCAGGTGTGTGGATTCTCCATGGTCCAGTGGGACTCTCGGTGGAGCTGATCGGTGATGATGACGTCACGTGATTGGGTGGAGGAGAATGTCACAGACAAAAAGTCTCACATCCGCTAGGTGATGGGCCGAAAAACAATATTTAAGTCCTAGGTTGTCCATCTCTCTTAAGAACTCTTTTGGAAGGTGACATTAAGCTCGAATTGAACATGAACAACTTATACTTCAACCAAGTTAAGCTTAATCCATGAAATACTCAAATTGACTCGGCCAAGCAGGTTGCAGCGCTATTCATAAGACATTTTGAAAATAAATTTGTTTCAAACAAAAGAAACATTTAAACAAGCCAAATACAAATAAATATTAGTCTTGCTTTAAGCTCAACGCATTTACACCCTTAGGAGGGTTTCTAACAGGACTTGGTAAATCCGGACTAATCGTATCCAAAAGGGTTAAATCCAAGAAAGAAAAACCTTTAGTTCTATTAATGTTAAATCAAACTAAATTCCTTCTATTTAGTGACAAGGGAAGCCATAACTCAACGGTGAATTTTCGACCTCACTTAAATCTATTAAATTCACAAAATAATCAGAAGGTGAATTCTCTTCCTCACTTAAATCTGTTAAATTCACATAATAATCAGATTTAATAAATCTAAGATTCATTGAAATGAAAGAAATATTGGATTTAAGAGGATGACATTCAAGATCTATTTATCTTGTATTAGGCAGTATTTACGTTAATCCATCGTAAATTCCGTTTATATTGTGTATCAACCCACAGAAGCCCCTCGAGCTTACCGACGAGTTCTCAAGAGGTCTCGGTCACTCAACGGCCAGTAAGCACCACTGTACAAGACAAAATCAATTGCCGACATATCGTCTCCTCTAACTTCTACACCGACCCCCATCGGACTCGGCGCTGAAAACCTATTTTCCCGATCCATGGCCGTGGAGCCGCCAAGCATGGAGAAAATGGAATCATCGTGCTCCGATGCTTTGCAATCTTCGCGCTCTTTGCCTTCCAGGTTAGGGAAACTCGACGGAGACGCAGCGTCGGAGACGTCCTCCATTCACTCTCTTGAGAACTCTGAGAGAAAGGAAGCTGATGTGTCGGTAATCCCTATCTATTTCTCTTCTCATCGCATTTTGTATTAAGCGATTTAATTCCGGATCGGTTTGTTGAGGTCGCAGGTGTCATCGGCTAGGAGCGAGGAGTACAGGCTGCTATTCCGTCTCCCTCCTGATGAGGTTAGTTTGTGACAGTGTGTTGTGGTTGTATGGTTTTCGTTTGTGTCGAGTTTTATGGGGTTGTTACATGGTGTTGATTTTCTTGCTTTAATGATTTTGTTATTCTGGCATTCGTTCTTAGAGTATAGAAAGAGTTAGGGGTGTCGGGTTTCTTGGATAGAACCCGGATTTAGGGTGGTCTGTGTCGTATTTTCGTGGTTAGAACTTGGAGTTAGTGTGATCTTGGTTTAAGCCACCGTTTTCAAAGGTATAACAGGAATGGTAAAGTTGACATTTTTGTGATACAAGTTTCCGTTTTTAAAAAATTGACTAGGATCTTGACTCTGTTATTGAAGAAGTTATTGTTTTTCATAATGGAATGCTGAATTGGAGCATGTAGATATGTTAGGTTCTGGAGTTTTATTGTATTTCTGCGACCTTTTAGATTTAGTTTTGGATGTTATTGTTGAACCTACAAGTCCAGCAAGGCGAAGGCACTCACCAAGTTGTCTTTATTATGTAGTAGAAACTGAGGCACTGATGTGCTTTCTATGCTTCCAATGTATGAATGCCTGAATTTCTGTTTTCTCTTAAAATATTGTATGAAATCCGCAGAAAATCTCTATTCTGTTGTGCAGAGGGACATAAAAATACATGCAAGCACATGCTTAGTCAGTCCATGTTTTCTTTATACACAAAAAAGTGAAATTTGCATGTTCATTTATTACTCTAGTTTGCTCATGCATATGTTGGTGCTGGTCAATACATTTATTCTGACGATGATCCTGATCCCTCAACTTACATTGAAAAATAATAAGTTTAGTTGGTCTTCTTGTGGAAGATGTGATGCATTTATGACATCCATTTTTAGCTCTGTTAGCCGTAAAAGATGATATTTTGTTTTGGATCTAACTAAATTACAGTTGTATTCGTTAGTTTGTTTTGCATTTTTGTTAGGTTAATATGTCATTTGATACTAGCACTTTAGTTCAGTAACTGAATCTTAATGGTTACAACCTTTCTTTATTTCAACATCCAATCAGAATTTTGGTGAATTTAATTGATAAATTGATCTTTTAAGTAGGACTGTCATTACATTATTTTTTTCTATCAACAATTGGTTGGACCAAAATGAAAAAAACATTGAAGTTGTTGACCAAATTATGAAATAGTGCTGATGATTCAAGCACATCTTATCAAGAAGATAAGTTGATTGTGAGTTCAATGGTATCGGATAGTTTCATTTTGTTGTGAAATGTGAAATGAAATGTTACGCTTTTCTTATTTCCAATTTCTTGCACATTATCTATCGTTAAAAAATGCATGACTTAATTCATCATTTGTATAGGTCCTTGTTCAGGATTTCAACTGTGCCCTTCAGGAAAATATACTTCTTCAGGTAATTTTTACTCCTGGCAGCTCATATTGCAGCTAAGTTAATTGATATCGATGTTGCTTTTTAATCTTATTTCTAATTTGTATCTAGCAATATGCAGTTTTAATGGCTTCTTAAATTCAAACTGCACTTTGCTGAGATTTGACTGCATTTTATTGTTTTGAAATCTAGATATAATCCTTCATAAGATAATGGACTTTGAATTTTTAAAAGAAAGCTTACCACGATTCAATATTGGCGTGCTGTTTACCAATATTAGATTGGGTCGTAATTATTTTTTAACTTTTCTAAAGACTGAATTGTATTTTCAGGGACACATGTATCTGTTTGTTCATCATATATGCTTCTATTCGAACATATTTGGATTTGAGACAAAGGTACTTACTCCTTACAAATTTCCATGAGAAAGTTGTTACATATAAAATGGTTTCCGGTATACTACAAGTATTTTTTTTCCCCCTTTTTATTAGCTTGTAGATACTTTCAATATGATCTTTTTGTGCTAATTCCACTTATCATGGCTTTGCATTCTTCAAGGGTGTATTTGAATGGATTTTTGAGATATTTGTTCATCCAATGGTAGATTTTCATTGATAATGCTTCCAAACACCTAAGTCTCATAAAAATTTTTTAAGATGCAAATGGAAGTTATTTTGTTTTAATTGACGCATGTTCAATATATGATAATTAATGAGCTCAAAGATTTAGTATCTGATATGTGATTTTAATGCATTTGAAATTAATAATTGTTATTCAATATTGCTAAAAAATTAAGTGATATGAAAGCGTGGTAAGTTTAGGTATCTTGGCTCTATTATAATTAATTTTGGGGATATAGTTGCAATGATAATTTTTAGAGTTGTGGTTGGGTGGCTAAAATCCTGAAGTTCTTTTGGAGGGCTTTATGATAATAGAATATCAGCATCATCATCACTAGTCTTATCGGAATTATTTGGGCTTGACATCATGAATCCTCCTTTTTTATTCTTTGCATTTGTGTGTTTTTTAAGTTTATAAATCTATTCTTTGTAAACTATTTTGAAAACTTATATTCATGAAATTTCTTAGGTCTACCTCTTTTCTTCATAATTATTTGACATTAGTTTTATGAACTCATTTAATGAACATATTTTTTTATTCTTTTTTTTCTATATATTCAAACCTCCTAAGTTTATATTTAATAGATGCTACTCAAATCCTTTTTATAATATAATCATTCTAAAATTTATCATGCTTATTTTCACCACACATCTATCTTTAAATTTGTCTACTGCCGATTCTTGTGGCCGAACGGCTTGGTCTGGCTTGCATCTGCAAAGATTTATTATTATTGAAAGTTCTTTTTTGCTGTAAATTTTTTTTTTAATGTTTCTTTATAGTGTTTATACAAGTGTTATTTTATGATTTAACTTTATTTTTGGATGTTCTGGTAACCGGGAACACTGCTGGCAATAACATTCCTGC
>NW_018164957.1:448738-493263 GCF_001263595.1 Phalaenopsis equestris
TCCTGCTTTTTGGGTAGGTGTGTTAACCCTCCTGACCACGACTTCCTATTCTTAAACAGGAGCTGCACAAGCTGCTTATATATTGGTCTTGCATTGCAAAACTAAGATGTGATTTGAGATTCTGTTGATATGTAGTTTTGCTATAACATTATTATCCTGTTACTTGTAATCTTTATAAATGCTTTCATTTTTCCCTTTTTGTTAATAGAATGGTAGCTATCCTGAATATTATTGTTCTTCAGCTTATTGAAAATTCCTTCGTGTTTCTTACAAAACCTTAGATAATTGCTTAAGAAAGTAAATTTAACTATCGTATTTTTTGGGGTCACTTTTGTTTTTTATTTTTTATTTTTTGTTTTTATTTTGTTTTGTTTATCTCTTGATTTGAAATAAAATATGTTTGTTGGTGATACTTATTTTTAAATTCTCAAAACATCTAAAAGTTGTTTTGAGCGTTTTTAAAAATAAGTAGATTTATTTATTTTTTTTATAATATCATTCTAAAAGTATGTGAAACAAACATGTTTCTAAAATCAGATCAAAAAAACAGAACCAAATATAAATATGATCCCATTTAGGTCCTACCTTTTTATGTTGAGAGATGTGCTTGACTTTTTGGATTATTTTATGATGCAGAAAACAATTCCTTTTCATGAAGTCACATGCGTGAGGAAAGCAAAAACTGCTGCAATTTTTCCCAATGCCATAGAAATTGCTGCTGGTGTGAAGAAGGTGTGTTAGCTGTCATATTTTTTCCCCCTTTATTAAACTTATTTGTTCTAAAAATGGGTTTGTCATATATTTAACACTTGCCTGAAGTTTAAATTTATTTCTTTCTGTGACAGCTTATTATCTTAACTATGAAAGGTTTTTCAACTCATGAATTCATTTCGTATAGTTTTAATTTTTAAATGCAGCACTTTTTTGGTTCTTTTTTGTCACGTGATGAGGCTTATAAGCTAATTGTGGATGGTTGGGCACAACATGCTGGTGATGCTAGATTCATCCTTGAGGTTTGTAATTTTTTTGCTTCAGAATTTAGAATGTTGTTGGGCTACTGTTGAGCTATATGTAATTGTTCCTTATATGCTGCAATTCATTTTTTATTTTATCTATTTTGTGTTAAAATCATATATTATATCAAGTGGAAGTTTTTTTTTAAATAACATATATGTGGACATTTGTCCAACATATTTCGACTCAATAAGAATTAAACAAAATACAAAACCTTGTGATGTATGAAAACAAATGAAACTAAAGGGGAAGATTTTTACAAGATCAAATCTTCACTTATACACTAAATTATCATATCAATCCATTTTCTATTAATATTTTTAAGCTTCATGAAGATTTTCTTGCCGATAAGGTCAAACATTACATGAGTTTTAGCTTGCATTCCTTGAAAAAAAATTGTGTTATTTCTCTCATTCCAATGATGCCAGATCATAGATACAATAACAGGCTGGATTGCCCGAGTAGCTCTCGAAGCAGTCAATCAAAATAAATTTTTTGGTCATTTACTTACATGCCACACAATTCTTATGTATTACGTATCTAACATCTAAACCTTCCTATTTCCATGCACATGAGTCAAGTCTTCAACATCACATGAAAAATTCCACCATCACTATCCTTTTAAAGTGAAATATACCTTTTATTGCATAAGTTTATGACACCATGATGCTATGAGTATAAATATCAAACTTTGGGTTTTAGATATGTAAATACAATAGAATTTTGTGGTTTATTTAAATTTCCGTAATTTTTTTTAATAATAGTCTCCAAGGTGGCCAAACTAAATGCACCGCATGTCATGGATCTCATAGCAAACAGGAGAAATTACATCCAAGAAATAAATGATGATGATTTTCAACATCATTTATTTCTTGGATGTGATCTTTGGTCAATGAAAGCCATGTAATTTTTTTTTCTAACTTTGAGTAGCCTTACTGTTCCAAACAAAGGTATCCCAGGGTTTAGGCTGAAAATGTTGCTGAAAGGATAACTTTGTCAAGCTAGTATGGAAAAATATGTGAAACAATGTGGAAAATCTTTAGCTGAGAAAAACTTAGGTCTCCAACTTTAAAAGGGGAGTTTATTAAGGTTGAGTCTAATTGTGTGAAACTAGAGTGGACGGGAAACAGCATAAGGGTTCAAAAACTCAATTTAGTGGCTGAAAAATTCCTAATTAACCAATAAATTCTTGAGGTTTCATTTCATTTTCTTGATTTCCGTTCAAACAAATCCTAAGACTATTATGTTTGAATGCTTGGAATTTTAGTGAAAAGTGATGAAAAATAAATGTTTAAAAGCTCAAATCAATGACTAGATACATACTCGACTCATAAATTGTTGGGCATTTGTTTCATTTCTTCACCTTCCCTTTGGTCAAACGAAACAAACAAGAGTCTTTAGCTCTGGGAACTATTCTTCCGCCCATCGAGTTGAACTTATCTTTACATTGTAGAGCCTTGTGAGTTGGGGTAATGTTGCAAATTCAAGATATGCTTGATGACAATGCCTTTCCTCTGGATATTGGTGTACTACCTAGTTTCTGCACAAGACCTATCATATTAAAGGCCGCCTAGGCCTTATTTTACCATTTTGAAGCTTGTGCCTTTTCTAAAAATGCTGTTTGGCAATTGAATATTATATCAGAGTTTGTGATAGTTTTGATTGCATGTTCAAAGGGATGAAATCTAAGAGGGGCCTGTTAAAAAGCAACAACATTTGTTTGGCATGCACAATGTTCGAGCAGAAGATGAGATGTGCAAATAGATAACTGTCTGCATTTGAATATTATAAATATAATAATCCATAGAAACAACTTAGATCATTTAAGTTGCATTCAAAACATCATCATCATCGTTGACATCATCAACCTTATTCCAAATATTTGGTGTCGGCATTATTACTATTCTTATTTGGGAACTGTCTTGTTATTATTCAAAATTAATGTTGGGATGGCTTTGTGTAACCAATTATTCTAAATGATTGGATTGATCAGGCACAACTAAGGTTTCATTGCCAATGGTCTAGCCTCCTTTGATCCAAAGGTGCTTGCAACTCCCATTACCAAATTGTTTATTTTGGTTGAATGCAAGTGAGTATTCACTTCCAGTAGACCCAACAATAGTTATTCTGTTTTTTTAACAATCTTATGTCATAATCATCCCCTCTTATGTCTAATCATGCCACTTGGGATTTTAAACCCCTGATATGTGCTTTGATACCATCTAGCATAGGGTCGCTTAGTGCAACTAAGGTTTAAAATTGCACAATTAGTTATTGGGGCATTTTTCATGCATGAGGCGAGATGCAAGTCTCAAGATATTTTTAGCCATAAGCCTCAAATTTTAAAAGTTCAATAAATGAATGATTATTATATAAACTATAAAATATGAAGTAAAATATAACATATTATTATCCTAATATATTAACATTTTAAAAGTAATATAATAATATAGTTAAAAAATTAATAAATTGTGCAAAATAAAAATTAAAACATTAACCTCGATATCAAGTTGTGGAATAAGATGTGTTATAGAAATATTAAACAATTAAAATAAGCTAAAATATAAAAATAAGATATAAAAATATTAAAATAAGACAATCAAATAAGTTCAACATACACTCATTAAGTCCCCCCTTCAGTATGAATATAACAAAATATTTGAATTTTTAAATTTAAAAGTCAATATTACTTTCATCACCTAATTAATTGTTATCAAAATGATCAACAATGAATTGCTTATAGCTCGCCTTATGTTCTTATCCATATTCTCCCATTTCTTTTTCAGTTTAAACTCAATTATCTTCTTTTTTCTCTAATAAATTAGGGATGTGCATGTAGTCGTCTTGGACGGTTTGTATGACATGTTTGTGAAACCAATTATCTTTGGATATCTACAATTTTAGACCAAACCAATCAAACAAAATGCAGAACTGAACTAAAACGAACAAGAATTTGATTCAATTATTTTGGTTTGGTTTTTGCTTAAACAAAAATTAGTTATATTTAGAAATTATTTGTGCAGTTTATATATATTATGCAATTTTTTCTTACAAAATTGATAAGCAATAAGCATAATTAAAATATAACTAGACTAGTAATGGGTTACTTTCACGAAAATTCGAGTGGAGAAGATAAACATAGTAAAAAATACATATTGCGAAATGGATTTTAATTTTTTTAGTATTTACCGTTTTTTGGTTTTATCCAAAATTGTGATTCTAAAACCGTTTCAAAAATCGAGAACAATATATTTTACTAATCAAAACCAATATTCGAACAACTAATTTTAAAACATATCTAAACCATCCAAAAAAATTTGTTCAATTTGATTTTTTCAATTAATAACCAAATAATTCACACCCTATAATAAATAATTATTAATAAAAATATTAAGTAAAATATTAACTATGCTAATAGTTAGAACTTCAACTACGTAAATTTTTTGGAATATAGTTTATGTTTTTTCTTGCTATTTAGTGTGTGAGGTGTGAGGGTTGATATATTAGGTATATTGATATTATCTTTAGTTTTACTTAAAAGAACTGTGGATAAAAAAAATTTAAGTCTCTTTAAGGCGAGGCGCTCCTTAAGAGAACCTTAACTTGTATGTCTCACCCTTGGAAAATAAGGCATAAACCGCATTGCAATTTATTATAATAAGCATTAAGACGTGCCTCACGGGAACCTCTTATTATTTTAAATAATGAGTGCAACCAACCACTCAAAAAATCTAGCCTAACGGTGAAGTCATGACTAAGGTTCTGTTTGGGACAGCTGCAAATTATTTATATTTTGTTTATTTGCAGATTATCCTGACAATCTGAAAATCTGCATATTATTCTGATAAGCTTGTTGGTTGTTTGAGGGAGCTTATTCAGAACAACTTCTTGCAGCTGTTTATGGATAAATGATCATTCTGCCCCTGTTAAGTAATGTTGTTCATACTGAAATGCCAAGACAGCTCCAAACTGCAGTGCAACCATCCAACAAGAACAACTCATTCCAATATGCTTCCACCAAGCCCAATTGCACTGCAAGCATAGCTTGCTCTCTTGGCAATTCCAACCAAAAAAAACATATTGAAATGCTAAGGCAGAAACCCCAAGATATAAAATCGCAAATCCTAAAAAATTGGGGAGAATAATTTGAGAAGAGGAGAAAGAACATACTGAAATGTCAAACACATTCGAAAAATGAGAATATTCCATACAACAAATCAATCGAAAGCCCAACATTTCCCAACGAAATCCAACTAATAAAATCCAACTGAAGGATCACCAATTAACGAAAATTATTCCATTCAATATTTACAGATCGATCGTTAGGAGAGGGCTTAGGGAGATTTAAGGTGGATGAGAGGCGAAGGAGCAGTGAGGAGGTGAACCGAGCACGAGAGCTCGAGAGGTGAAGGATACAGGATCACGTTAGGGCAGACGACATAAAGGGCAGCCAAGTAAAACAAAGCTAACGAACGAGTGCCGTGAGGTCGATTTTGTGGTAAAGAAATAACGACGGCGTTACGAAAACGTCTCTTGAAAGCGTTAAACAAACGGAACGTAAATCCTTATAGCCAAATGCCTTGTTGCCCTAAAACTATTGGGTGCATAATAGTGTCCATGACTTGTTCGCTAAAGTTGAATGTTGATCCTTGAATCGATGATCGATCATCAATTTGTAAGAAACATGACATTTTTATCTCACATTTGCAAAATTCCTTTTCCATTTTCTTGATTTGCCACAAGATTACCACATTAGCTAACTACTATGTTCTACCATGCCATGCCCTATATACCTTCTATAGGTAATCATGGAGTAAATGATCACTGATTATATCATTAATGGCCTAAAATGAAAACATTGTGTACCACTTGCTGATGACATCTAGCTTACTATTGAAGAGCTTGACATCACCCCTACTATGATTGAAGAATATTTTGTAGTGGCCCATCCAGAGGATAGTTCACTTTAATCATGGGGGGATGGACAAGCTCCTCATCTTCAGTATCTAATATGCCGCCATAAAGAATATTATCTAATTTTGTTTTCGTAACAATGAGATTTCCTTGTTTTTTGGTATTCTTTTGTCGTGATGTTGCCCATAATGAAAGTTCCAATTTGATTCCTCTTTGATTTCTCTTTTATTAATTTCTTTTATTTTGCTTTAATTAGTTTTCTAGTTTTTATTCTAAATACAAAGTGCATACTGAAAATTGTCTCATGAACATCTAAGCAAAATACAAGCATCTTTAGTGGTTGTGGTGGGAGGGGTGGTTGGCTTGTTCTAACGTAAAGAATTGCCAATTTAACTTCAGTAAATAGCTAAATGTTTTAGGAATCGTCTAAATGTACTTTCTCAAGCCACTTTCCGTTTAGCTGATCTATTAATGAACTTGAACGTGGCTAAAAAATTTTGGAAGCCTGAGAAGTTCAGGTGATTTTTCTAGTATGGACCGACATTCTATGCAAGATCTTTTGGATGATTTGATTGGAGACCAATTTAGAATTTGTGTTTATGCATTTCCTATTTATGTTTCTTTATTTTTTATAATCATTTCATTTCCATGCCACCATCCCGCCAAGCCCTCTGCTCAGCTTGCATGCCAGTTGGAAATCCCTTCTTTCCCAGGCTTCTCGACAATCTCCTCCTGTCTTCTCGGCAGGAAATCTTCGTTGGTTTTCCTGGCAGAAAATCCTTTCTTCCCAGCTGGAAATCTTCTCTGGCTTTCCAGTAGGAACGAAAATCTCTGGTTTTCCGAGCAGGCAATTTCCGATGGTCTTTCCAGACTGAAATCTCCTCTGGCTTACCTGTAGGCCCCTATGCTGGAAACCCTTCTCTACAGCCCAAAAACCCTTCCCTGTAGGTCTTCCTCCAGCATAATTCTTCAGCAGCATCAGTAACAACAACAAAATTAGTGGCAACAAGCACATGCAGGAGTGGCAACAACATCAAGTAACAACAGTTGCAAGTAACAACAACCTTCCTATAACCACCTCTCTTCCTGTAGGCTCGCTGCCGGAGCTTCACCCTACAGTAGGCCCTTCATCAAAGCTTTTCCCTGTTGCAAGCTCTCCTCTAAATCTTTTCCCTATAGCCGTCAATGCTGGAATTCTCCCTGCAAGCCGCTAATCTCCCTGTAGGCTCTTCCAGTTCCTGCTTCTTCTCTCATTGTTTTCCTGCAATGTTGTAGCAATGGATCTTATTTTTCACTCTCTCTGTTTGGATGTTTTGTGCAGGCAGAGCAGCTGTAGGTTTAGGTTGCAGCCCTACAGATTTCTTTCAAAGTTCCATATAGCTTTTCAGGCTTTTCTCCTCTTGCTGAAAGAAGCAACCGGGAACTCTGTAACTTTTAGCAGCTCAGAATTCTTCCAGTCCTAAACATGAATAGGGTTTATGACCAAGTTCAGAATGAAGATGTCCTGTTCTACTTCAGAGCCTATCAATTTGATGATACACAAATGTATCATATCTTCCTATTTTGCTAACAATGGAAGATTTCAACCTTGGATAATAGATTCAGGTGCTTTCGATCACATTATTGTGGACATTCATACTCTCATCAAGTACCTTGAGTCAACCTCAAATTTGTTAGACTTGTCGATGGATCCCACTCCGAGATTGTTGGAAAAGAAGACGTGAAAATCTCGAAACATATTCAAATTTCATCATTATATGTTCTCCAATCAAATTGCAACTTGCTTTCAATTAACAAGCTTACTCATGACCTGAATTGTGTCACTGAATTTTATTTTAACTTTTGTGAGTCTCAGGTGGTAGATTCAGGTAAGTTGATTGACAATAATGAATAGCATCAATGTCTATACTTGCTCAAGGAAAACTATTCCCTTAATACACAAGTTTGTTTTCCAATATCAGCTTCTCATTATCTCGAGTTTGTTGTGTTGGAGTCTATTGAAAGTCGAGTTTTATTATGGCATTATTATCGTCTTGGTCATCCCAATTTTCTTGTATTGTGAAGTTGTACCCCCATCTTTTTATTAACAAAGAACCTGTGTTCTATTAGTATGAAACACGTCAATTGGCTAATCCTGCCAGCTATGTATATCCTCTGTCTTAGTACGACCCTCACATCCTTTTTCTATCATCAATAGTGACATTTGGGGACCTTCAAAATTGAAAATCATCAATGAACACAAATGATTTGTATCATTCATTGATGATCACACTAAAACCAATTTGATATTTCTCACGAAGAATAAATCTGAAACTACACAAATTTTTAAGTATTTGTATAACTTGATTTACACTCAGTTTCGATGCAAATTCAGATTCTCAAAACTGATAATACAAAGGAATTTTTCAACTCAATTCTTGAATCCTTTTTTGTAAAGAATAATATTATCCATGTTGAGTTCTTGTGTTGAGACTCTACAACAAAATGAGATAGCTGATATGAAGAATAGGCATCTCTTTGAGATATGTAGGTCTCTATAATGCTTTCTCACAATGTGCCAAAAAAATTTTGGGGAGATGTGCTCACTACCACCTACCTCCTCAGTAGGGCTCTTGGATTTAAAGACCCTATCCATGTTTTAATGGAAAAAACCCTTATGTTAGCCCCTTCTTATCCCATCTTCCTCTAAAAATATTTGATTGTCTACTTTTTTCACATTCATTAACCAAACCGCACAAAGCTTGACCTAATATCCATCAATTATATTTTTTTAGGGTATGTCTCTAACAAAAAGGAGTATAAGTGTTATTCTCCTGTTACCAGAAAATATTATAACTCCATGGATGTCATATTTTTTGAAACTTTAATCCTACTATCCTAAATCTAATGTTTAGGAGGAGAGTACAAATGAATAACATTTTTGGGATGCACTTGATATCACCTACATGAAAACCCCACCTACTCTTCTTACTCCTATTCGACCAGATTTTCCTACTCTTGTTGAGGATATAATCAACCCAACTTGAAGTCCACAACAAAGAACTTCCTATGTGTGCTAGGAGGAAGAAAATTTTTGAGCGGGTGGAAGATAACTTGCAAAATCATAATTGTTCCAACCAAAACTCGCGTTCACATTTATCTGAAATTTTGGTAGAGTGGTACTCATGAGTGATATCCCTTTTTTTTGTGCTCATGACAATGAATGTTGTAGTAGATGCCCATTTTAGGAGTATGTAGCTTATGAAAAGTTATCCTAAGCCTATAAACGTTTATATCTAATCTTAATAGTGTGCATATCCCTAAATTCATTTATTGAGATCTTAGTCAAAAGATCCACCTAGCAGGGCAAGAGAACCGACAACAGAGTGATGGAGGTTTGCATTGATGCTAGCAGGTCAAGAGAACTCAGTCAAAAGATCCACCTATAGGTATTATTTCTATATCTAGAGAAATCTTGTCACATAGAGGAATAAGAAATAAGGAGTGGTCTCTAGAAGTAGTGTAAAATGCAAGTACCAGACACTTGCTTTGGAAATTTGTGCTTGCTTTGGAAATTTGTGAAGGAATGTTGATCCAAATATTACTAAATGAGTTGTGATACTCCATGGTCAATCTCATAAAGATGTTCTGTGACAGTCAAGCCTCCATTAGTATTAGAAAGTATTTAGTGCATCATGACAGTACCAAACACATTAACATTAATAAACATTTTATCTCTGAGAAGGACAATGGAGACATTATTCGCTTTATCTACTTTCTAACTCATCTTCAAGTTGCTAAAGTAAATCTCTATTTTCAAGTGATTTGATTGATTTAAATACCAGCCATTTAAGTCCCAACTTTAGGCAGAGTGAAATTTTGAGTTCCCTATTTTATATTTATTCTTGTTTATTTTTTTCTTATTATGTTGTATTACTTTCTTTTTGTTGGTTGTTGTCTTTGGTAAGTTATAATGGTAAGAATTAAGTTTTCCTTTGCCTTATTATATTAGGATAAGGGTTGTAATTTGATGATTAAGAAATAAGAGAATACAGTTTCTTCAATAATGTAGGACTTGAAAGCTGAAACCAGCATCGAAGACATTGCAAATGCTATTGCAGAGAGAGAAAGAGGGGCGAAACAATTTGCTGATGACTTGCCATCTTCTTGCAGGTATTATATTGTTGAAAACTCTTGAAATTGAGATTCTATATTAGGGAATAGACCTATTGAGTGTCTTGGATGCAGGAATAGTGATGCAAACTTTGAAGAGTGCATGCTATTATCAAATGGCAAAACAGATGCTACTTTATTAGAAAACAAGGAAGAAGAAAGTAATAATCGAGAAGAAAATACAGAGAGTCATTCAGGACATGTATCATTGCAATGTGAAGATATCGATGCTCCTAAGGGTTTGCCTACTTCTTTCAAATTGAGCTGATCATTTTTCTTTTCTTTATCCTGTCTGTGGCTTTGTATATATGCCATGACCTTAACGTCATGTATTCTTTTTTTTTTTTTGGGCAGTTCCTGAAAATTTTACAAATTGTTGCCCAGGCAAAGTTTCCGGTAGCGTGAGACTTAAACATGTTTAAATATGTACTTGGCTTAATTTGCCTTCCAACTTAGTTAACACATTGTTTTTGAATAATGATACTTTTTTGCTGAATAGGTTTGTGTGGAGGAGTTTTTTAATATTTTCTTCTCTGACCAAGCTTATAATTTTGTGGAGTGCTTCCATAAGAAATGTGGAGACAAAGGTAATTTTGCATGGATTATAGTTGATGCTTTTTGTCTTTTTGATTTTTCTATGGTTAAGCCTATTTCTGATTTTCTTTTCCATTGTATTTCAGACTTTCAATGCACTTCTTGGCGTCGGCATGAACAATTTGGATACATTCGTGATTTGTCTTTTTTGCATCCTATCAAACTATATCTTGGTATCATCAATTTATGCAAGTCTTTAATAATCATTTTTCTTTAGTGATCTAGGCTCTTCACACCTCATTTTAATGCATCTTCATGTAGATGTTTAGTATCTTATTCAAGTTGTGTTTTCTTTGTTATCGTACTCGAGGGGCGAAATATGGGCGTTGTCAGGAAGCTCAAAAATTTCGGGTCTACAGGAAAAGGTATTCCATATTCTATTTATCCTTCATGACGTTGTTGCTAAAATTTAATTCCAATTTTGTTATAAGTGTCTAAATTTGGATAATGAATATTTGGGGAGCTTTAGAGTTGTGTCATATAGGGATGGAAGGAGCAATTATTTGAAATGAACCGAGTGAGAAGGTTATGTTCCCGTCACCATCCCATGTAATGCCATATCAATTTTTTTGTTTGGCATCAAATATGGTATCATTGCAAAATAATAAAAGACTAAATTGCCCTTAGATGTACAAAAGATTAATTTGCTCTTAGGCTAGGCATTTGCATAACAATACTTCTCCTAATAGACACATTGTACTTAAGGTGGGAAAAAGTGAGTGTTCCTCCACCATAACTATCTCTATTTCTTCATCCTCTTCCTCCTTATTACGTATTATTAGAACTTCTAATTTTCGATCTTTACAATGGTGCCTTGAGGTAAACTTTTTATCACACCGAAAACATAACCCTTTGACCCGCTTCTCCTGAATCTCTATCTCTGTAAGGTGCTCGAGTGTCGCTCTCGGTCGTGGTCCATTATTTTCATCCCTTGGTATCGTCGAGGTTGTAGTAGCTCAGTACGACGCTCCATCTGTGTTGCTTTTGCTAGCCTTTTCAATGTGATTCTTGTCCTACACCATCTGGGATAGCTCTGCCTTCCCTCAATCCTCGTAGTTTCAATAGTCGGAGCGCTACAAGCATGTCGGGCTTTAGGCTTTCATGAAATTCTTTTCCAATCTTGCTTCAAAAATCTCCCTCAACCGTCCGGACAATAACTATCTGATTCAAGGCATAGAATTGCTTGTGTAGGTTTCCTTCCTAAATTACTCTAAAACATTTCAACAAAAAATCCTTAATTTTTTCCCACGAATATATCAGGTATTGAATCACCCTCAACTGAAACCATGTTAGGGATTTCCCCTCCAAACATAGCCTTGCTGCCATAATCTTCTCCTCTATAGTTAACCCATTCACCGCGAAATATTGTTTTACCTGATATGCCCACCCATGTCTGTCTTCCCCCTCGAAGATTGACGTCTTCAACTTCTTAAGCCTAACAACACCAACCTAACTTTCTCTCCCCCTTATGTTTCCTCATGTATATAAAGTGAAACTCCCCTCCCTTTTCGATCATAGCCATACCCCATTTTGGTTTCTCTCCTTTGTACTCCTCCCATCCCCTTGCATAACCCCTCCTCTATGTCTCAGCTTAACCCCCTCCATCATAAATCTTTGATCCACCCTCCTTCGTAGTCCTAGGGGGATGTTCGCAATGGTAGATGTTTTTTCTCGTATTTCTCATGTTCGATCTCTTTCCTCTTTCCCTTTCAATCTGACCATAAATCCTCAGGTCAACCTTTGATTAGGATTTGTAAATTGAGTCGTTGGCAGGATCTTGGATTGCATCTCAATGAGCTTCTTTATCATCTCCTCGAGATTCTCGAATCGGCCCACCCTCCATTCGACTCTTTGTGAGAAAAAAATATATCGTGACTATTCTACATTCAATTTTCCATGGAAGAAACCCTATTCTCTATAGTGGAGAACTTTTCGTCCATCCCGAATTTAAGTTTACTGATCTCTTTCTCTAACTTTTTTCTCAAAATAATCTACTTTTTTGGCTGACTTTATTCCCTATACGGTTTCAAAACTCCTTTATGAAATTGCGAGCTTCAAAAATTTTTATGTGGTTTTGACGTGCGTGGTAATCTAAAGTTGCGATCACTGAATTAATGTACGTGGTTTGACGCTTGGAAGTCATGTGGACTTCAGACACCGCGATCAAAATTCTTGTATGCAGATTCAACATGAAACTCCTTTGCGCCGCTATCTTGATCACTGCTTTCGATCAGTACGATGTTGATTTCCTTTGCACCGGTATCCTGATTCTTTATATTGGCAAACTTTTCATTCCTGAAATTAAGTTTTGCTCATCTCTTTCACTAATTTCTTCTCCAAATCTATGACGTTACTCTGTACGGATTCAGAACTCCTTTATGATGAAATTGGAGCTTCAAAATTTTTGTATTTGGTTTTAACATGCACGGAAATCTAAGTGTCGCGATCACTGAATTCATATACGTGGTTTGTTGCTTGGAAGTGACATGGAACTCTGACACCGCGATCTAAATTCTTGTATGCATATTCGACATGAGACTTCTTTGTGTTGATATTCTGATTGTTATTGTCGACCAGTAGGTGTTATGAAAAATGCAACGACAATACAGCAAAAAACTGGATCAAGAAAAATTCGCAAATCAAAAGAACACAGATTTATGTGGTTTGGTAAATTGTTTGCGTCCACGGAGTTGCGGAGAATTTTATTTCTTCAAGGAATACACCCGTCGATCATCTCGAAGATTACAAGAAAACTTTCCCTCTCTCCTCCTTTACCCGTGAGCCCCCGAAGAAGAACGAATCGCAGGGAAGAGGGAAGTCCTCACCGCAAGCAAATCTCATAAGAGTAGAGGGAGAACTTGGAACCTTACAATTCCTATTTCTTTCGCCGTGAGCCAATGCCTTATATAAAATTGCAGAGGGGGAGAGCAGTCATTATTTAAACCAATTTTTTCTGCAAGCATTTAATGGAGGTGTGCAAGAATTTAATTGTGGCGTGCAAACATTTAATGGTGGCATGCGTGCATTTAATGGTGACGTGCATATATTTAATGGCATACAAGCATTTATGTTCTATAAGTGGAGCTGGGCTCCACTAAACCTAACAATTCTCCCACTTAGAGACAGGTACACTGGCTGCATCTTCCACTAACTGTACCGTCCTTTTCATCAAACGTGATATCATCCACCCCTGAAACTCAAATATATATCTTCATGCTAGAAGACCAATTTAAGTCGAGCATAGCTTCAGTTTCTCAAGTGTAACTCAATTTGTCAACATATCAACAATGTCATTGTTTTCACAAATTTTCTCAAGTAACAAATTTTCATTTAGCAATGATCGAATAAAGTGATACCTAATCTGAATGTATTTGGTCCTGGATTGAAATGTTGGATTCCTGACAATGAATATGACGCTTTGACTATCACTATAGAGTGTGCTCTTTCAAACCTCTTTCCCCAATTCTTCCAAGAAACTCTGCAGTCATATCATCTCCTTTGCAGCCTCTGACACTGCGTTGTACTCAGCTTCTGTAGTGGGCAACGAAACTGTCTTCTGTAGATTTGAGCTCCATGACACTGCAGTACCCCAATAGTATAAACATAACATGTAGTACTCTTTCTACAGTCAATTTCTCCAGCTAAATCTGCATTAACATAGTCCTGTACCTCCAAACTTTTTCTTGAGAAACACAAGCAGATTTCTGAAGAGCCTCTTAGATATCTCAAGATCCACTTGACAACTTCCCAATGTTCCTTCTCTAGATTACTCATGTATCTGCTCACAACTCCTACTGTATGGGTAATATCTGGTATGGTGCAGACCATATCATTTAAAAGTGAACCAAGAGCTGAAACATAAGGAACCTTACTCATGTAATCTTGTTCCTCCTCTGTCTTGGGTGATCTTGGGTGATTGATTTTTGGTTGAGTCTGAAATGACTGCCAAAGGTGTGTCAATTGGTTTAGATTTATCCATATTGAATCTGCTAAGCACATTTCTCACATATTCCGCCTGTGAAAGCCTCAATGTGCCTCTAACTCTGTCTCTGATATTCTTCAAACCAAGGATTCGTCTTGTCGCTCTCAAATCTTTCATTGCAAAGTGCTCTAACATCAGTCACTTCATATTATTAATTTCATCAATACTGGCCCTGCTATAAACATATCATCCACATACAACAACAGGATGATATAGGAATTGTCAAAGTACCTGACATAGTAACAGTGATCCATCTGACATCGGTTGTACCCTGCATTTTGCATGAAATTATCAAACTTCTTGTATCACTCTGTAGGAGCTTGTTTCAGGACATACAAACTCTTCTTCAATCTGCAAACTGAGTCTTCCTACCCCTGTACCACGAACCCCTCAGGCTGGCGCATGTAGATGTCTTCTTCAAGATCTTCATGAAGAAAAGTTGTCTTCACATCTGACTGCTCTAGTAACAGACCTTTAGTAGCAACTATATCCAGTATCATCCTGATGGTTGTGAGCTTCACCGCAGGAGAAAATATCTCAAAGTAATCAATGTCTTATTTCTGCTGAAAGCCTTTTACAACAAATCTAGTTTTGTATTTATTAATGTCATCAAACTCAATCTTCACTCGATACACTCACTTGTTGTGCATTGTCTTTTTCCATGGTGGAAGTTTTGTCAGCTCCCATGTTTGATTTCCCAACAGCGAATTCATTTCCTCATGGCCGGCTCCCACTTGCTAGAATTTTTATCTGCCAAGATTTTTTCATACTTTTGTGGCTCTCCACCATCTGTCATTAGGATGTAGTTCAAAGTTGGTGAGTAATGTTGTGGAGAACGTCTACTCCTGACTGACCTGCGAATTGTAGCTGGAGTAGTGAATGACTCTGAACTTTATTGTCGAATAATAGAAATGGGTGCCCCAGACCCACTGTGATATCTGGTAAATCATCAAACCTCACGAACTCCGATTCATGAGTTGCTTCGGAATTTGTACTAGTGTTGCCTTTGTACATCTTCTTATTAAAGATCGCATTCCTTCTTTTGATAATCTTCTGATCATGATAATCTCAGAATCGATAGTTAAATGCTTCGTCTCTATAGCCAATGAAATTACATTTCTTTGACTTAGCTTCAAGCTTGCTACGAGCATCAGGATTGATTAGAACATAAGAAAGACAACCAAAAGTCTTAAGATAAGAAAATTTGACCTATTTGCCGCTCCAGACCTCCTCAGGTAATTCATAGTCTAATGGGACGGATGACCCTTGTTGATCGAATAAACTGCAGCGCTGACCGCATCTGCCCAAAAAGTTGGTGGTAGTACGACGTGCAATCTCATGCTCCTGGCACTCTCATTGATGGTCCTGTTCATACGCTCTGCAACTCAATTTTGCTGTGGTGTCCTCAGAATCTTATTCTTCATTCTGATACCCTGAGCTGCACAATACTCTTTGAACACACCATCTATCTACTCACCACGATTTTCAGATTTCAAACATTTTAGTTTTAGATCTGTGTCTATCTCAACCATGACCTTCCAAGTTTTGAACACAGTAAATACATCAAATTTATGCTTCAAAAAATAAACTCATATCTTTCTGTTGTAGTCATTCATGAATGTGATGTAGTAGCGAGAGCCCTTAAGAGATATCTTTGGAGAAGGTCCCCACACATCGGTGTGTACAAGTTCTAGTTTTCTAGCATTTGGCGCCTTGCCATCTTTCAAGAAAATGACCATATTCTGTTTCCCAATATTTCAACTTTCATACATGCCGAGATCAACTGACTTCGGTTCTCACAGCTTGCAACTATAAAATCAACACTATTAATTAAATCAGTAGTCATATACGACGTACTAGTTTTTTTTACCTCGAGTCAATACCAGTGCTCCTTTAATCACCTTCCAAGTGCTATCTGAGAACACTACTGAATAACCATTCTCATCGAGCTGCCCAACAGAAATTAGATTCTTTTTTCAGCTCAGGAATGTGTCTGATCTTTTACAAGATTCATTTGTTTTTGTTAGGGAGTGTAATTTCAACATCTTCCATCTTCACCACATTTAAAGCTGCTCTATCAACCATGTACACCTTTCCAAAGTTACGTGCAACATAGTTTTGTCTCTCGGTGGGAAGATGTATGAAAAGAAACTACTGAGTCCAGTATTCGGTCATCAACAGAGCTGTGAACTGCAAGAAATAGTGCATCCTGCATTTTTTCAGTTACAACATTAGCACTGACATTCTCCGTCTTCTTAGAATTTTTGCAGTTCTTCTTTATGCGATCAGTTTTGCCACAATTCCAACAGGTTGTTTGCTGACCAAGCTTTAACTTGCTCTTGTCTCTATGCTTTGATTTTGATTTTTCTCTGTTTGAGTTCTTATCATATGATCTTCCCCTGGAATCAACTTTCAGTGACGAACTCGAACTTGAGTTCTCACAAGAATCTTTCATACGCACCTCCTCAGCCAAAATCAAATCACGAATATCATCATATTTCACCTTAGATTTGTCTGCAGAGTTGATAACTACTATCATCGTAGTTTTTCAATTATTTGAAAATGAAACTAGCAATATCAACGCACATATCTCATCGTCAAATTCAATTTCGACAGACGACAATTGATTTGTGATAGTACTAAAGTCATTCAGATGTTGTACAACGAACGTCCCTCCGTCATCTTCAAATTGAATAATTTTTTCATTAGATGCACCTTATTATTTGCCGATAGCTTTTCATACATATCTGACAAAGCCGTCATGAGGTTTGCAGTAGTTCTCTTTTAGGTGACGTTGTGTGCAGCTGATCTCGACATGATCAATCGAATAACCCCAGAACCTGTCGATCCAACAGATTTTAATCGGCCTCATCTATCTTCTCTGGTCTCTTTCCCAGTAACGGGAGATGAAGTTTCTTCCTATAGAGGTAGTCTTCTATCTGCATCCTCCAGTAACCAAAATTTATGTCGTCGAACTTCTCGATCCTCGAAACTTTCACTTCGTCTCCGGCCATCGTTTTTTTTTCAGATCCGAAACCACGGCTCTTATACCAATTGTTATGAAAAATGCGACAACAATAGAGCGAAAAATTGGGTCTAGAAAAATTCGCAAATCAAAAGAACATAGATTTACGTGGTTCGGCAAATTGTCTACGTCCACAGAATTGTAGAAGATTTTATTTCTTCGAGGAATACACCCGTCGATCACCTTGACGATTACAAGAAAACTCTCCCTCTCTTCTCTCTCTCCCTCTCTTCTCTCTCCTCCTCTCCCTCTCTTCTCTCTCCTCTCTTTCAACCTCCTCTCTCCTCTCTCCTCATTTACCTGTTAGCATCCGAAGAAGAACGAACCCCAGGGAAGAAGGAAGTCCTCACCGCAAGCAAATCGAAGAAGAGATGGAGGGAGAACTTGGAACCTTACAATTCCTATTTTCTTCCCCTTGAACAAACGCCTTATATAGAATTGCAATTTCTTCTACAAGCATTTAATGGTGTGTGCAAGCATTTAATTGTGGCGTGCAAACATTTAATAATGGCATGCATGCATTTAATTGTGGCGTGCAAGCATTTAATGGAAGCGTGCATGCATTTAATGGTGGTGTGCAAGCATTTAATTTCTACAAATGAACCTGGGCTCCACTAAACCTAACGGTAGGAACTCGTGTATGCCACTATGTTACCTTCTTGGCAAGCTCTGATCATGTTAGTATCGTTCGATTGCATCAGAAGGAGAACGGTGAGTCTGATCCCTTCGATACATAGGATTGGATGTCGTGATCTTGTCGATGCTTCCTGCTTGTTTGATCGCACGTTGCGATCCCATCATCCCCTTCCTCGCAAGCCCTAAGTGTCTCTGTAAGTCGTTTCCCTATCGCTGTCATCCTAGTTAGCTTTAATCACGACAGTATCGTGTCCACAAAGCAGAAGGCATAATATGGAATTTTGTGTCTCAGTAAGCTGTGATCTTTCGCGTCGGAGCCTTCCCAACTAGCTTTGATTGTGACTGTACGCGAAGACGGCGCAAGAAGAGGCAAAAGAGGGAGTTTCGGGTCTCAGTAAGTCATGATCTTTCGCGTCAAAGCCTTCTCAGCTAGCTCTAATCGCGACTGTACGTGAAAACGACTCGACCTTGGATTCTGTGATCCTGGTGTTGCTTTCCCAATGAGCTTAAATCGCGATTGTATGACATTGGCATTCAATCAAAACTCGGGCTCTTGATCTCCCTGATCCTTCTTTGATTCCTAGATCCGATTGTTCTGATACCAATTTGATACGATTCAATGTCAAAATCTACATGTTTTTCTATGGAAACTAGGGCTAAACACAAATTTTATTTCCCGAACATTATATCAAAGCAATACAACATTAATATCTCACACGAATACATAAGATAAATACCTACAATTCGAAGAGAAGTGATTTTCCTCAATTTCTACAATTTGAGAGGTATTGAATTTCTCCCAAATTCTAAACCTAAGGTACAATACTCAATCTCATTAATACACCTAGCCCTAAACATAATAAGCTTATATTTATCCAACAACAATAATAATAAAAGTCTAAATTTCCCATAGGCATACAAATGATCAAATCGCCCTTAGGATAGGCGCTGGCGTAACGGAAGTTTACCAAAAGAGAGGAAGGAGTGATTTGTGATATAGTTCAGTGATTTTTTTGAAATCGATATATTCATCTTAACTGCGATAATTTCTGTCATGCAAGTATTTTTAGAAAATGATTAATATTGTGATTGTCATGGTGAAGATAAATCATATGAGAATAAGCAACATAAAAGCAGGATATTTTAATGCCCCTTATAACCGTCATATTTTATAAAATGAGTTATCCTTGCTATTTGCCTGTATCAAGGCTAGCTAAGGCCCGTGGGAAGCTTAACAGGAACAAACCAAGTATCTGTCATAATGGGAAAATAGAGTTTAGTTTGTGATGTAGGGAATTAACAATGCGGTTATATTTATGCTTTTTGCTCTACGCCAAAGCTAACATCATAACTGATTCGATCAAAGCTCTGTGCTTATGATTCATGCTTTTTAGATGATCTACATGTCTTTTAATTTGGTCGTGTGGAAAATCATCAAGAGCTGTTTGGTTTGAATCTCTACTTGTTATTTTTGAATGTTAATAGTATTTGTTACACTTTTTTTATTGGAAAAATAGTGGAGACTTATTCTCATTAATAGAAAGAAAATAATAAAAAGTAGGCGCAAGATAAAGAGATAACATGATGTAGGATGCATTATTGAGATAATTTAATACTTAATGATTTAAAATTCATGTAACATGGTATTAACTATTTTGTACTCATCAGACCTATTTATGAAGTTTAGGTAAGGTGGTGTTGTGTTAATTTCATGCATTTGGGTCGGTGACAGGGTTTTATGATAGATAGTCTTTCCTTGCATTGTAAGATAGGTTTTATTCTTTATTTTATATTAGGGGTAGTTACTTAATTTTGGGCCCTTGGACTGATAAGTGTTTCCTATAAGTACCCATGCTTGGAAGTGGATTTGTATATTTTGGGCCTTTTCTGTTATTCCTATAAATAAGGAGCATCTCATAAGGTTAAACACTTAGTTGAATTTCTTCTCGAGTTTTCTACTCTTTTTGTTCTCTTTCAACCAATTAAAGGATCTCTTAGTGTGATTGATACGACTCATGGAGATGGACTATTAAGGAAAGAATATCACCGCCACAATGAAGTACTATTGCTTGTGGAATTAATTTTTATTATCATTAGTCATGGTAATGGTTAATCTAGTTTTCATTTTAGGAATTTCTTTTTTATAGTGTTTTGATCTTCCTTCTTTGCTATATCATTTTATCGAATTTATCACTCTTGTTTTCTATTTTATAAAAATACTAGAAATATCACCTTTGTTGACTTATAATCTCTCCGTGTTAATCAAACATAATATATAGTCATAATTTAGCGGGTTTTGGCATGAATAATAGGTGAAATTATTCTTTTTAAAAAAAATTATCCCAACTCATTCTACATTAGATTGGTACCAGAGCATATATGTTACTTTGAAACATCTTGTTGTGGGCTGAATTATATTCTAGCACTAGATTAGTTTGTTAGTGATGTTGGACTGGGAAGGGGAAAAAATTTGCGACATAAGACGTACGCAGAGCTGCGTACGTCTGTAAACTGCAATTAGGTTATAGGGAGGATTTTAGGAGGTTATAACCACATTATACCCCATGTAACCTCCCTGTACCTTCTAGTAAGTTCTGCGCTTCTGTTTTGATATACAGGTAGGTTACAGGGAGGTTACAGGGGGTATAATGCAATTATAACCTCTCGAAATTCTCCTTGTTACTTGTTTGCAGGTTACAGACGTACGCAGCTCTGCGTACGTCTTAACTACGCAATATTTTTTTCCTTGGGAAGGGGGTGGCTGAATCGACCCCTAAAAGAGTCCGGTCCAGCCCTACTGGACAGGCTGGCCCCCAGGAAGGGAAAGACCTGCCACCCACCATACTCTCCCTTTTCCTTTTCTGTTTCCTTCTTAATGCCCTTTCCTTTGCTATTACTCCCCTTTTCTATCTCTTGTTTATTCTATGTCCTTCCTTCTCTATTTTCTTTCTTATTTTGATCCTTACTTATTCTACTTACTAATCTCTTATATATATAGATCATAATACCACATTTGGTTATATATATATATATATATATCTGTGTGTTTGCTTAGCTGAGGGTTTGTTGATTTGTTTTCTGAGCTAAGAGCCCACCGGCATTTTCCCCTTTCAAGAACAAGACGGTGCTCCGGCTGTAAATCGTTCGATGTGGTGTCTATCTATGTTGTTCCTCCGCTTCCTTGCTACCATCGGTTCCATCCTAGGCTTCCAAACTGCCGTAGCCTACATTCTATGCTTCTTGATTGCCGCATCCTCCATTGTATGCTTCTAGATTGTCGCACCCACCATCTTGCGCTTCCAAGTTGCCGCAGCCTCCATCCCACGCTTCCACATTGCTGCAGTCTCCATCCCGCGCATCCAGATTGCTGCAGTCTTCATTTTGCCCTTCCAGGTGGCCGCAAGCACCATCCTGCGCTTCCAGATTGCCGCAACCACCATCCAATGCTTCAAGCCGGCTGTAGGCCCCCACCCGCACCTCCAGCAAGCCTCAGCCTCCCTTCCGACACTCACAGCTGACCGCAGCCTCCTCCCTGCATCTCCAAATAGTCCATCGACCTCTACTGCATCTTCCAGCAGCCCATCAACCACTTTCAGAACTTGTTCGATTGCTGCCTACCATCTCCGACGCCTCCCTACTGCCTGCCGGCTCCTCCTGCACGTCCCAGCAGGACGCCAACTTTTCCCAACATCTCCAGTAGGCCACCGACCATCTACAGAACTTCCGGGCAGCCACCCGCGCTGCTGCCCCTCCGACCTCCTTTATGTCGAACCAACGGCACCTGCAGCTTTCCTTCGGGTCTCAGGCAACCACGTGCACCTCCTGCCCCATCGACACCACAGCTCTTGCCGCCCTCCACCTTCCAGCAGCCACCCTCACTTGCTGCTCCCTCAGTCTACAGTCACAGGCCGCACCCCTCTCACCGCCGACATCCGTGGATACCCTCCTCAGGCCGTAACCGGATCGTGCTAGTCTTCATTCTATTGTTTTCTTTATTGTTTTGAGTTTTGATTGTGTCCTTCATTATGTGCTTAATAATATTTATTTTTCGTCGTCGTGCGTTGAGTTAACTCTGGTCAGTTAATAAAATTATCACTTCATTTGATCATGAATTGACTTATATATCTTTATTTTTAATCTTATTGCGGTTGCATATGATTTAGAATAAAAATTTCTGCTTGCATAAGATGTTTTATTTTGTTATTTGCAAAAGATCTCAGTATCATTTATAACTAAAATTTTATAGATGTGTGCTTACTTTTTATCAGCTCGTTGAAATCTGTCAAAAAATTGTCAAAATTTGGACACCTAGGTCCTCAAAAATTCCCAAATTCCGACAGCAATAATCATTTATTGAATGTTGATTCTAGCTAAATTCAATGGAAGATTGAAGATGCAACTAGCAGAAAATTGCCACATTTATGTAATGATTTAAGTATCTTAATAAGCTGATTTGATTAGGGAAGCAAATTGTTAGTTTCTACTGCTATCAACTCATTTACTAAAAGTGAGAACGAAGTAGCAAAATTCAATTATATGATTTCGGGTCCGTTTGGGGCAGCTTGTGTGTTTCAGGATAAGCTGCTTACCCTGAAACGCGGGCCGCTGGCAGGCTGCAGGGGTCGACCTGCGGCCTGCATTTAGTGTAAAAACTCAAACGCAGTTTCGGATAAGTTGGGGAAACGCGCGAACCAAACGGTACGGTGGCGTTTTCAAAATGACGCCCGCACTTATAAGCTGCCTCAAACGGACTCTTCATCTATTGTTACAGCTATTTACCTTCCATGTTAGTCTCAAAAAAGTGAATGTTTAAATTGTTTAAACACATACAATAGAATAATCGATCATTTCAGTGTCCAATCAATTTAGAAATTGCAATTTAATCTATTTATTTACCTGAGTTTCATCACACAATTGAACATCCAAACCATGACTTATTTGATGGTCTTGAGGAAGATCTTTTGAATCCTATGACTGCATGAAAATAGATCCCTAATAATCTAGAAATTACAACGATTTAAAATCATAGCATAATAGGTAGTAAGAAAACCATGAAAGAACTGGAGGAGATAATAAAGAAGAAATTAAAAATGAAAGTGGATGAAGAAGAGGGTAATTACATCCAAATTCAAACTTTTATTGATGCGTTTTTTGTTGTTTTACATGACTCAATATTCTTGTGAATTAGAAAATATTCGCCAAAATTCTTATAAATTGTGAACAAATTATTACCAAATGTTTAAGAAGTTAAGAGCAAACTTAATTACATGGATTTATTAACTCTTCGAAAATAAAGGTGACCATGAAATTCAACTGGCGTTATATCATCCAAATACCATGCAGAGATAAAAATCAATATTATTTTTCCACATTAACTTAATTACATGGATTTATTGTGCTTTGTCATGTACGCGTAGTGTCTTGGTCGATTCTTATGCGTTTCTTTTGGCAATGAGATGAAGGTATGACATGTCACTCATGGAAATACTCCTGTGATAGCTAACATTGATTTTGTATTCCATATGTATTAATTTACTTAGACATTATTATTCATTTTGTTTCATTTTTAATATTAATGTTTTAATTAATTTCCTGTATATTTCTGCATAGCTTGTTGTGAAAATATATCTGCATTTTTGGCTCAGATGTAAGGTAGAAGGTAATGAAATAAATTCTGAAATAATGTGACTTGCGTATGAATATGTAAAATTGTTTAGGTTTTTAGATTCTTCTATCATTTAACCAAGGTTGAATTTCTGTTTTCTCTTTAAATTTTTACATATTTATTGGTGTGCATGTCCAGTATTTAGATTGAAAACTAATTTCTCTATTTTTTTTCCTGCAAGTTTTTTGCATGTTTCATTCCCTGTTGCTTTGTTTAATAAGTCCATACCTTTAGAAAGTTTCTCATTTGGAAATGAGAACTTGCCATTTAACAATTGCTCTTCGAAATTTTCTGTTCCAGCCATTTAGTGATAGAGACGTTACAGCAAATTGCAGACGTGCCTTATGCAGATTACTTTCTTGTGGAGGTTTGGTGATTCTAGCGCATTATCTTGTTTTTCCTACAAGTGCACTTGCTTTCCTTCAATGGTAGTTCTACAAAACACTTATCCAGTTATGATAAAGTTTTAATAGGGGCATTCAAATACATGCCACTAAATTCTTATCTAACACCTAAACTTTAGTTTTTTACGTTTAAACCACCTAAATTGTTCATATCACATCAAAAGTAACTTTTAAAACGTGAAATGGACCTTCTCATGCATTAAAAACGTGGATGCATGTAAAAATTGAAGTTTAGGTGCTATATACGTAGATGCATAGGAATTCAGTGGTATATATGTAAATCTTCCTTTTAATTAACGATTTTTACTTATTCTAGATTTATTTTACGTGATACTTAAAGTCATTCACCTGAGTTATGAATTTATATTATTCTTACGATGTTGAAAAAATAGTCCTATTCTCTGCCTTTAAATCAGTCCTAAAAGTTTTGAAATATGATAAGCAAAGCATGATATGATTCGTTGTTTCTTAGGTAGAGGGCAACTTTGACGCACACAAGTATCAACTTGTGCCATACCTTAACCTGGTTAACTTGCTCTAGTGGTGACTTAGGCCCCACTTGATTTTAATATTGCCAATGCTTAGTCCAAGCTTGCTATTTAGACAATCGATGACCGGTATCGAAAAATGTGCATGATAAGTGAGCACATTTACGTAGACATCCAATATCCTTGGCTAGCGAGCTCACTTGTTGAAGAAAATGGTCCTTGGATGAAACTTGCGACTTCTTTTTTTCAGTATGAGATGCTCTTCGACGAATTTCCTATTGCTACTCATTTTCATTGAAGATTAACAAATTTTACTTTCATTGGAACAAGCTCTTTAAAATAGCATTCATTAGGTCCCATCTCAAATGGAGGTGACATTCCGCCCTTAGTGTGAAATATCAGAGAAAATTACCTGCCGAAAAGCTCAATAAACTATGAGAATAAAGCAAAGTTTTTTCTTGATGAAGATGCCAAATACATAAAAATTATTTATTTGGTTTAATTATTGAAGGTGGCTAGTTAATTGACCCCCAATATCCGCTAGCGTCTTTCTTTTGAAGATTATGATGAAACTCATTCTATTTCACAAAGTTCACCTTCTAAAACAATATCATTGTTAAAAATTTGATCTATTAAGTTTGTTGGACTTGTCGCATGAGGGCTTGGAAACATTATTTTTTGTTTAGTAGTAAAAGTTGGATGACTTCGATAACAAGAGCCGAAATGTATGTACAAAATTTTTTAAATAGTTTCTCATTCTATATATTTTGAATATGAAAACTTTAGAGCTCTGACCACTGTCTGGCGTGATTGCCAATCATTCCTTGTGTACTTGGACTTGTCTTATCGCCCATGAGAAGGATTTGGCTCACCACCTCTAGTCTTCCATTGATTCCCTGTGGCCCCGTTCGCCTCCTAGAAAGAGACTATCTCAACCTCTTCCAATTACCTGCCGGCTCAAATTATTTTACATTGCCATCAACATCAATACCTACAGAGACCTTTTACAAAATGGAGTGGATTAGTTTGCAATAGCTGCTTTTGCAATTTGATATCATTCTGGCACTTTGCTATCAGTTCCATTTATTTTCAGAGTTTTAATGGACTGGATTACATATCTTTCTGATTGTATGAATTAACTTGAGGTTCTTTCTCTAATTAACTTTTAAAAGTTTCCAATGTTGTTAGTACCTTACATGTGAATTCTGTACTTTGCTAAGTATTTTCTTGCTATATATCTTATAGTTTGTGGCTGAAAATTAGTTGTTTTACATAACCTGCATGTTATTTATATACCTTTTTTTTTATTATTGTTTAACACATAGGGCATATGGGAGGTCCAGCAAAATGGCAATGAAGAAAATGGTTGCACAGTTCGTGTTTATTCAAAAGTTTCTTTTTCAAAGAAAACAATATTTAGAGGTATAACTTTACAGACAATGATTAGGGTGTTGAATGCTTTGCTTCAGCAATCCTCTCCATTGGGGCAGCTGCAACTTATTAATAAGTTGTTGATAAACTACTAAAAAATAAGCTGCTGCTCAAAAAGCTGTTGTTGCTATTACATTTTTTTTTTTTTTGAAAAGTCAGACTGCAGCTAGAAAGATGTCACCGCACCTAGCCAGGAACGGTGTGAAAATGTTGATTTTAGCGGTTTGAAAATGCAGTTTTTTGAAAAAGCTGTCAAAACGCAGTTTACCCAATCAAGCTGCCCCAAACGGGGTTTTCAACTGGTCCATTTTGATATGTGACATAATTTTAAACTTGATCGTTTTGCTCTCGCTGCATCCCATCATTATTCGTTTTTTAGATGGTTCATGGAAACAATTAGTCTAAAAAAATTGGTGCCCATTTCATCTTGATTTTTTATTTTTTAAATTCCATGAATGGCTGCTTGCTGTCAGGAAAATCTATGTTCATGCTGGAAAGCTGTGTTTTTTATACTGAATATGACTGATGTATGCGCTGCACAAATAATTAAATCCTTCTTCTGAAATTAAACCTAGATAGCCTGTAAGAGATATAGAATTAATTTTAAATTAACATTTGTTCGTTAAACCACATCAAGGGACTGATTTATTGTCATCATTAGTTGGCTTTTTGCAAACATGAGCTAGAAGTTTCCTTATAACTGTTTAATTTTGTAATTATTTAACTATTCAATTTTCAAAATAAGGAATTCTGATATATACTATGCTGTCCAATAATTTATTAATTCATTCTAATTTTAATTGGCCATGAAGAAATACTTCATGATTCAAGGAATGAAATTTTCTCTTGTTATTCATGTTATTCAATTTCTATCATTAGGGTAGTGGGAATAAGATTATTATATTTCTTAAATTCGGCAACCCCATAAACATTAGGCACTTATTTCTCAGCCAAAATCATCTTCTCGAATTCGAAGAATATTGTCTCTGCTTCTCATCTTTGTTGAGGTCATCGGGTTGCCCTAGTCAGGTCTAATCGTGTTTTGCCAGATGCGTTCCTCAATATGGGGGGCAGCAAGCAGGCTGACAGAATATGGAGGCTAAAGGTGGGTGAAGTGGCTGCTGGGATGGTTGTGGTTGGGAGGGTGGTTGGAGATTCGGGAAGGGGGGTGGCCAGCGACTGGATTGGCCGGGAGAAAAGGAAGAGGGTGAGCAGCTATATGGAAGTGTAGGTGGAAGCAGGAGGTGGACGACAACAGCTATAAGGGGAGTGTTGAAGGGTGGCAACATAGGGTTGGCGGCAGGGGAAGGTGGATTGCGGAGGAGAGTTGGGTAGGATAAACATCCCAGGAGATCAAGTTATAGTCAAAAGCACCTCTCAAATCTTGGGAGAAGATCACCAACTCAGGCAAGTTACAACCGGAGAACCTCCTTACCTTCGGATACATCACCAGAAGGGAAAACGACTCTGACGGTGGGCTTGGACAGAAATTTGAAATCTGGAAGATGAAAAATTACCCCTAAAATAGCAAACAAACATATTTATAATAACTAGGGTGGAGAGGGGCGGCAACCCCTGCCCTAGGAAGCCCTAGCCGATCCAGCCTCCCTGTTGGACCAGAAAATCCCTCTTGTTGAACCGGCCTTGTTCGTCCCCAATCACTCCCCACATCAGTCACCCGGGGTTGGGAGGTGGACGACAACAGCTATAAGGGGAGTGTTGAAGGGCGACAACAACAGCAGTGGAGAATAGGGTTGGCGGCAGGGGAAGGTGGATTGCGGAGGAGAGTTGGGTAGGATAAACATCCCCACGAGATCGAGTTACAGTCAAAGCAGCTCTCAAACCTCAGGAGAAGATCACCAACTCAGGCAAGTTACAGTCGGAGAACCTCCTTACCTTCAGATACATCCCTAGAAGGGAAAACGGCTGGCTTGGACAGAAATTTGAAATTTGGAAGACGAAAAATTCCCCCTAAGATAGTAAGCAAACATATTTATAATGACTAGGGAGGAGGGGGGCGGCAACCCTTGCCCTAAGAAGCCCTAGCCAATCCAGCTTCCCTGTTGGATCAGAACATCCCTCTCGCTGAACTGGCCTTGTTCATCTCCAATCACTCCCCACATCAATCTCCCGGGGTTGGGGAAGCTTCGACTTCATTCATCGAAGCTTTTGGCTGCATGTTGACTGTGGCAAAGTTGTTGTAATCCCCCGGGGTTGAAGGCGTTACAATCGTGGTTCGCAAAATACCTGGATCCCACTGGAGACTGCACTGTCTCCTAGGGCATCTGAGGATCTTTGCGAATTTATGAGCAAACATCCACCTCGATCCAATCTTCTGGGAGACTTTTACTCCCCTCTGTTGTTGAATACTCTCAAAGTAATGTGGCTTAACTTGATCTTAAGTGGGTGTAACCTGAACTTCCCTGCACCGTGTTGGTGCCAGTGGTAAGGTATCTACCATGATATCCCAAAATGTCATTTGTCATACTTATTCCGTGTCTAGTGTTGTTGTCACCAAAATTGGTCTCACTAATGTTGTTTCGCTTGCAAGGGTCATGTGATCTCGTGCTCCATCGAAGGGTGGACTATGCACTTCTCGCCCTTAGTAAATAAATGTGTTTTTGAATCCGTCGTGTTGAGCTCTTCGGTCAAATTATCATGGTCTCCCCAACAAAGGTGACAAGCATCCATGGGGACCACGTCACACCACGCCTGATCCTACAACTGTCTTTCAATAAAAAACTCCACTCCCAATCAAAAAGTGGGAGAAGTTGTTTACAAATGTAATGGCTCAATACCTGATTCATGAGAATACTTTTTTTATATAGTGTAAGCTCAAATTGTGTAAAAAGTTGATAGATGAATATAGATGTGTGTTGAAATGAATGTGCTTTAGAATGGCAACGCCTATAAGATTGACTTATCGGGAGATTGTAACAGCTCTTCCTCCTTCAATGTGTCAAAATTTACTTCGTATTACAAGGAAACAAAAGCTTTGACGGATGAGCTCGAAGCTCCTTCTATCCTGTGAGACTGCACGAGGGCGTCTCTTCTTGCAAGATTGTGCTAGTGCACGGTCTGGACCATTTGACCCAGAGGAATCGGGGCCAATCTGCCCTACTGACTGCATGGGGTTGCTGCCCACTCTATGGGGATCACTCCTCTTCACCTTAGGTATATAGGTACGTTGTTTTCGTATTTTAGGGCAATTTTTCGTGTGTTTTGTGTTAGGACAATTGTTGGCATCTCTTCTCTTCAAAGATTGTATCTTAGGATTCCCAGGTGGTGCTTCGGTTGCATCTTGGTCTCCAGGCAGTGATTATCATCCCTATCCTTTTCTGCATTCACCTCACGTCGCTCCCCACTGCCCTCCAGTACTGCATCCGCCCCTAAACAGCGCCAATTTTCTGTTCTCACTGTAGTTTTCCAATTTCAGCCGCCTGTCCTCGTTGTCGCCACCCCAGAGAGTTTTTTTCTTGCTGTCCGGTGGTTTCATGCATCCCCCGTTGCTGCTGCCGCGGCATTCATTCCATCTCCGCTATCGCCGCGATTCCAGCCTTCTCTCCCTATTGCTTTCATAGCCATTCCAGCTATCCCAGCACCCTCCACCTCCTCTCAAGCTTCTGCTTTGCTGCCACAACCTCGTAATCCCCTCGCTTGGCTGTCTACCGCTGTGCAGCCATCCCAGCATCTTCCTCTAGACTTTCCGGACATCATGCATTGCTATTGCAACCCCTCTAATTTGTTGCCTTGCTGTGCTACCGCTGTTTAACAGTCCTATATCGCTGCCACAGCCCATCGCATTCCCGTTTTGCTGCTGCCACACTATCCTCTCTCCAACCACCCTGTGCTTCCTCTTAGGAGGCACAAACCTTCGCCGATCACCACCGCCACCCTCAACACTGGATCTAGCCCTAGCTTGGGTTTTGTGGTCAATTGTTGCAATGTCAGTTTTATGTGAGTGAGTTGTAATTTCTTATTTGAATTCAGCAATAATATTTATTTTCTAATTGTCATTTGAGTCCTATTATTGTTTGAGTTAAATCCGGTATCACTTTCTAGAACGTTTTTCTTGTTTGTAAACAGTATCATAAGCTTACATGCTAATGGGCACTGCTTTTTGCAGGGAAAATAGAGCAGTCAACAAGAGAAGAGTGCCGTGAGGTTTATGGTATATGGATTCAGAATGTATTGTCTTCTCCTATTTCAACCATTTTCCTCCATCTGTTTTCTATTTTGCTTTCCCCCTGTAAATTAGCCTTTCTTGACTGTTTAGTTATGTCCAGGCACATGAACTATTCAAGAAGAAAGTTGGCAAGCAGGAAGGTCTGCTGCTGCTACAATAACTTTCTAAAAATTTTGTTTTTTTTTCCTTATTAACTTGATGATGCATCTCTTTCTTTAAATGTTCTTTAGATATATATACAGTTCAGGGTAGTGATGTAAGATCACAAATTTCAGAACTGGTGGAAACATCGGAGCTGCTTCCTCAAGCTTCATCTGCAGATATGCAGCAAACTCTGCCTCATCCCGAGAATTTTGAACCACTGATCGAAAATGCTGTTCAAGAACATTCTACAAGTCTCAATTTTGGATCATCTGTTATAAAAGAAACATGGGTGGCCTCCATGTCTTATCTCAAGTCCGATAGTTATCTACCGCTTGTACTAGGTGTTATAGGATTAGTTGCAGTGCTGATCCTAATGCAGGTAGTGTGCCTTTTCTCATTACTGGTAGAATTGCTGAATAATTTCACATATTTTGTCTATAGTTTGATGTTCTAGTCGAAATTCCTGATGACAGTGAAACACAAGCATATTTACACTTTGTTCTGTCTTCCTATTTAAAATTGGGATGCTTCTTTGCTCCTATAATTATTAGGGAAATTTACATACATACCACAATTCTTATGTATTTACATATCTAACAGTCAAAGTTTGATATTTGGATTTATATAACACTTCGGTGTCATACACCTATATTTAGTTTTAAAATATGTAAATACATCAGAATTGTGTGGTATGTATGTATACGCCCTTAATTATTATTATTATCATTGAGAAGAGCTTACATTCTTCGTCTATTATCCGTCGTAGTTGAAACTTGCAGTTTGGGATAATTTAGATTATTTGTGAATTCTTAAATCACTTTCAAATTTCATTATCTTCAGATTTTTTGTATATTGTTTGCAGGTGAGTATTATTGTGCTGTTAAGTAGGGTACCTGAAGTTCATCTTGTTACGCAAGGCAGCTCTATTGGTGAACTTGGAAATTATAGAAAAGAGAACTTAGAATGGTTGGACAAACGTTTCTACTATCTTAAAGAAGAAATGAGCATGGTTGAAGCCAGACTCGAAGCAATGCGAAATGAACATGCAATATTGAAGATGCATCTTCAAAACTTAGAGCGGGTGAAGCACAAAGCAAGAAAATAGTGAGCAAGCAAGTTTTGGGCGCCGTCAATACTGATACAAGCTGCAATTGTATAAATTACATGTTTTTTCATTATAAGATAAATGTAATTATAAACTGTATGTGGATGGGGGCAGTTATGCATTTAAAATATTGTTGTAAATTATTGCAGGGTGCAAAACTAGAAGAGTTAGATATAGGGATCCAAACATTCTTTTAAGAAATATTTCAATTGTAAGCTTTTAAAAACAAAGTATATACTGAATTGCAAAGGCAGCTTATAGTCAACAGTTTGAAGTTATGTGCTGTTATATAAAGTTTTAGAATTCGAACTATTTTGTGATGATTTAAATTATGTGTCCAGAACGTATTGCTGAGCTGGAAATTCTTTTTTTAATGTCGATGGTGATCTTGTTTTCTCACTTAGTTATTTGATTTTCTGAAAGGTATTGGTATGGCTTCAAGTTTAAGCGATATGAACATTGACAAGCTTTTGGTTTGCACTTGATTTTGGGAGTGGGTAGCATTCCCCCACAAATTTGGTACCTTTGACAGTTTTTATACTGATGTGCATGAATCTTGTTGTATAATAAATCTTATTTAAATTTTAGATTATCAAAGTTTCGATTTCATAAAATTTATAATCAAGCTAAATGTCTCGTTAAGATGAACCCAATAATTTTAAAATTGGTTAACAAAATGTCCAATGAAGCACAATTTGATTTTATGGATTGTCAATTGAATGGTTAAATGAATTCTTGATTTGACATATTTATAGTTGAATTAAGTGTCTCGACAAGAGAAATCCAACAAGCTTAAGATCGCTGAATTTTGGGATATGTGAATTCTTAAATATTATTTTATCATTAAGGGAGATAACCATTAACTATTCGATCAGGTAGTTGGAGAATCCTCCGCTTTTCACTTGGAGAGGGATAAGAGGAGAAGTGAAATTTTAGATCCTGTTCTAGAGAGAAAACCTAACCAGTGACCGTTAGCCTCTTTAGTTGGCAGCTACCATCTACCACTAGCCTCTATAGTTTTCTGCCACTGTGAACCATTACCTATCTTCATCACCCATCCCTATCAAGCACTAGTTATCGACGACCACATTTTGTAACTGTTCTATCTAAACTACGAATATTATTGAATTTCCTAGCCCTTCTATGTTTTTGAATTATATAAAGATGAGTGTAGTTTTCATTGTATGATTTTAACAATGTTCCCTCTGTTGTGAGAGAAGGGTATACCTCTATAATTTCAAACATATTGTGAATTATTTTGACTAGGCTAGTCCCCATGATTTTTTCCCTTTTTAAGTTTTTCCATATAAAAATTATGGAGTCTCCTTTAGCTATATTTTTTTAGTTGTGCTGAATTTTCGTACAATGCTGAAAAATAAAGCACTATTTATCATTGTAAATATTTTGGCACATAACAATTTGGTGTCTAAGGGAAAAAAATCTTATTTGTAGAATTCTACACCACTTAAACGATTAACAAACACATTTTTGGCACATAACAATTTGGTGTCTGAAGGAAAAAAAAACATATTTATAGAATTCTACACTTCTTCAATAATTACCGAACACAATACACAAGCTTCTCACTTTAATACTCACAATTCCAAGGCGTGTTCTTGTAGTTTGGGACGCCAAGCGTCTACTTCGTTTCTCAATAATATACATCAACTAGCTGGAAATTTATGTTTGGGTTAAATTAAGATATTAGTTAAAATTTTCATGAAATTCTAAGAAAATATGGCTCCAATTGATATATTCTAAGAGGCGAGCTTGAAGAAACTCTTCTTATGGTCATTTCGTCGATTCAAGTGAAATAATTGTGAGAAAATAAGAATAATAACATTCTTTGCATTTAGAATTTCTTCATATTGTGAATGCTTACACATGTTAGCATGAATGCAAGCTTGAACTGACACAATCAATGTTTATGTTTTTTACCATTTATTTATATGATGAGCATTTAATAAAATTATGAGTTGCAGGTATTCATATACTATTGCTTATTCATATGATTCATAATTTATCTATGAATAATGATTATTAAAGAATTATGATTACAAGAATATCATGATTATAGTGACAGGCAATTACATTAATACTTGAAAGTAGGGATAATAGAAAACGATAGAATTCAAGAATTATGTCATTCAGACGGACGGATTCAGGAATTATAAATATCGAATAGTGACGAAAATCGAGAAGTGTTGATATTAGAGGAGACTATAATTGCAGGTGACATTCCTATGATTATAATGATTGATTATGAAATCCTTATGGATATAACAATGATTGCATATGAATGACTAACACATATTTTACACAATTGTTATGATTTAATGCATTTCATGTCTTTCTTTAGATGTTTTATATAATTTAAGCATGTTGTCATAAATCCAAGTATATGAGATTGTGCATGAATTATAAATTGAAATAGATTATGAATGATTTCGATAATTGAGTAAGACTAATTCATTACTCACTGAATCCTGATTATGCAAATCAGAAAGAGTGCATGTGAGAATTAGGTCAGAATGAGTCATCTACCTTTGTTGCACCACGATTGAACCAAAATGGGGTGGGAGGAAAGGTGATTTAGCCAGAGTGTGACACTAAATTCAATCACATTCCAAGGATCCAAGTGATTTATGACTTTGATATAGTTAATTTTTTAATAAAAAATTATTTTTTAAATATAAATATAGATAGCAATTCATCTCAAAGAAAATATTTTTTCTTGGTTTTAAATGATTTTAATTTAAAAATATATTTTATTTAAACACAATTACAAGCACAATTATGTAAGAAAATAATTTTATTCCAAAAAAATTAATCTTATATGTGATCAAATTAATCAAAGTGACATTTTAAATTATTTAGTCACTTAGCACAGTCATATAAGTATGCTTGTAATACAATAATTTTTATTGTAGATTTGCACTTGAACATAGTTCATTAAATCATTACATCGAATGATTGGATCTCTTATCTAAGGGAATTTGCCAACAAGGTGTTATCTTCTCTAATCTATATACAAATAACATGCTATGTGCACCTAAATATATGACAAGGAGAAGATATGATGCAAATGTAAAGACTCTACCATATACTTGAAGTTCCAATTAAAGATTATGATTGACTTAATGTATTCTCTTATGTAAAATAATACATTAAGCATTAAAAAGCAACACTATGCAGACCAAATATAATAGAAATTACGATTGATATTATGTTATGAAGTAAGACATTAATATGAAAGCGAATGACAATATTATTGTATGATGTCATGAAACATTGAAGCTTCAAGATATCAAATCTTTTTGATGCAAGAGTAGAAAAAATGTAAATGCAAGAAACTAAGAAAGTACGAGCTTCCAATGAAGTGTTCAATTAGCATGCATAGCAATTTCTGCACATGCTGCACAAACAACATGCTTAGACAAGATGAAATAAAACACACTTATAACCATCTTAAGTGAAGATGACCACAAAGGGATAGAAATACTAAAACCTAATATGATATGCACAAAGTGAAATGAACTCACAAACACATAGTACATATAACTTAGTACAATAGCTTAAACTATTAATTATGCAAAAATGCGAGCGCACACACGCATTAACCTTGAATTAGGGGCTGTTTGATTTTTTTTTTTTTTATTGCCTTTGAAAAAAAAAGGGAAACAAACATAAAAACAATGTTTGTTTGTCTTATTTTATTTCTATTTTTAAAATGCTAAAAACTAAAAAAACTTGTTTTGGCCTATTTTTTAAACACCAAAACAACCCTTTGTCTAGCCTGTCGCTGCAGCCTGCCAGTTGTCGGTACCTACCCAATGTGTCTGCCCATTGTCGTATTCCACCCGCTGTCGGCCCCCATCCACCGTCGCCGCCCACCGAAGGCATTCAGGCGTGGCCTGCAGCCTATTGCCATCACCGGTCTCCCGCAACAACTTGCCACCGGGTGTCGGCCGGCACAACTGCCTGCGTCTATCAACCGCAGTCGCCTATTCATCGCCCCGACCGTCCCTATTTTCCTCCAACATGCAACTACCCAACCCTTTTTTTAAAGGTTTAATAGTTTCTTTATAAAAATAAAAATACACAATCAAACATGTTTTATATTTATTTTTATTTTTAAAAATATATAAATCATAACAATACCAAAAGTTTTTTTCTAAAAATTTAAAAAAAAACCAAAACAAAAAAAACTGACAAAAACAAAAACAAAAATAGAAAATAGAAAGTGATCTCAAACAGACCCTTACTTGATTGCAAAATTTCACAAGTGTTAGGTCCAAGATGATAAGGTGTACCAAACATGTCACCCTATATAATGGTGACATGTCGGCTATCATTTCCTTAGGTGTACTAAATATTCACATATATAATGGTGACATGCCCACTATTACTTGCTTGAGCAAATCATAGAGAGTTCCCTCAAATAGAACCCTCATGATTTGAGGAGTCAAAATCTAGATTTTCATTTCCTAAGTATTAGCTCTACACATCCCATCAATATGGTGAAGCAATCAAGCAAGTGATAAGATTTTAACTTCATCACAACAAGGCCATGACTCCAAAATCCTATTTGAAAAGAGAAAAGACTATGAGAAACTTAAGGAACAACATTGACATAAGGAAAGCTTCATAACCTATGGGTTTCCTCTGACACAAACAGAGAATAGATCTCTACAAAGAAACCTAGAGGGTTTTAAGTGGCAAGAAAGGGAGGCATTTAGGAGCTCACCGATGCAGGGTTGACATTTTCCTGTTTCACTGAGCTCTGTGCACGAACAAAAGGATTTGAAGGCTGGTACCACTTCTCCTTCAAGTCTCACCAAAGTTCTCTGCTTGAACTTTTTTAGGAGAATGGGTAGAGGAAGATACTCCTATCCACAAGTTCTCATACTCCAAGAGAGAGGAAGAAACACTACATTAGAGTAGGAAATTATGTATATTATATTTGAGAAATTTGCATACCTACCACAGAATTCTTATGGATTTGCATATCCAACAAATAGAGTTTGATATTTACATTTATAACACTTTAGTTCTGTAAACCTATGCATAAAAATGTACATTTCACTTCTAAAAAGTTTGTAAAGTGGTGCTTTTAATGTGATATTAAATATTTGAGTGTTGTAAATGTATAATTAGAGTTTAGGCGTTAGATATGTCAATACATAAGAATTGTGTGCTATATTTTTGAGAGTTAAAATTCATCTCTGCATACTTTTGATATATATAAATATAGTATTTGCCGTCAGCCATAGCCTATTCGTAGAGCAGACTTTTTGAAGGTCGTAAGTCCCCTCAGGTCATGGTTTCAAATCTCGCTCTGGTCAGTTTGTTGATAGTGATGACGGTCCTTGAATAGTTAGCCACATGAGGGTGGCTAGGAGCTCGAATAATAGCCTTCAGTCATTCTTTTAATATATATTTATATATATATATATATATACATATATATATATATATATATATATGTATTACATAATAGTACTACATAAATTTAATACAAGAATTTACTAGAGAGGAAAGCTAAAGAACAGTTGACTGTTCTGTGTACTACTGGATTGAATAAACTCCATCATATTTATAAAATTAGGAGTAACATAAAGTGACAGTAAATATTAAGATTCTTCTATAAAAGAAAAGTTATTGAAGTTTGTGAAGTATTATATAAGTAATAAAAGCCTAAAAATTTAAATTTCAAGTTGAAAGAATTTTACCATCAGCATAAATAACCAAACTTTCATTTCCTTCAATTCAATCCTCCCATAAACAAAACAACAACAAAAAAAGACTTTTGAATTCCACAAAATATATAAGAAGGTATAAGTTTGTGACGCACCAAATTCTGTGATAAGAAGGCGCTACCCTGCTCGACGCACCCAGCGCTCTAGTCTAAGCTGCTTCAATGGAGGCCCAGCATATGGTTTGCTCTTGCGAGGAAACTGCCATTTCCCAATAGCTTCAGCTTTGATCGCTTCCTCGGCAAAACAAACATTAGTTTTCTCTGTTAAGACTCCTCTCACAGAAAAGGGACGCTCTTTTTGTGAAACGACGTCGTCTTCTTGTAGTTCAAATCTACTTCTCTTCCCATTGACAATCAAACAATGAGCTTTTGAATTTTCTCCCTGCTTATCTGCGACATCTCTGTTCTTTGTTGAAATAAAACCATTTTCTGCCATCACTTCTTTTTGTTCTTCATTGATACTTCTTCCAAGTTGTTGCGAGTTCTGCTTGCCCTTCAACTGACAGTCATCGGGCTTAGAAAATGCTTCTCGGTATTGCAAAACTACATTATGATTGCTTGTATTGTTCAAACTTCCATGGTTCTCCTTATTGATGTTCATGAAGTTTTCAATTTTCTGCGTTGGACGCATTTTACTTGGCCATATATCGTCTGTGCCATTTGTTCTCTCTTTATTGTTACCTTTCAAGGCATACTCTTTATCCCATGGCAAGTGCCTTATTCCTTCAGGACTCCAGCAGTTTAATTCCAGGGAGTTCACATTCTGTGAACTTTCTTCGGAGGATGACGGATTTTCATTTTCAGTCAGCTTTTCTTCCTGGGATTAACCAATCATTTGCTCAAGTTGGATCCATATATGTTTTTACCAAATAAATAAAAATTAAAATAAAACTAAAACTGTGTTTGGTAGCATAATTTAAATAGAATTTAGCCATCAATTTTACCTAAATACAGCCAAAACATCAAAAATAAAATCCAACATTCTGCTAAATCAAAATTTTTTAGTTCCAACTTTTCTTCCAGTGTTAAATCTGGATTTAGTAAAACAGACAGATTTAAGAAATTTCACCTGTCGCTCGAGAGTTCATCTTTATCACACAGCCTATCGAATTCACATGATTTAATACTTAAATTCAGGCTGCAGCCTAACACCCTACTACATAAATAATAAATGTGAATCTAAAGAGGCATGAAATTACAATTAGAAGTCCAGAATAAAAAAATAATAATAATTATAAGTTTACCTTATTAGGAATCCGATCCACTTCTGCTAAATCATTTAAGAGAAGCTCTTTGCTCGCAACTTCGAGCACATAAGAAGCATCCGAACAATCTGGAGATTCGTACTCGTAGCTGGAGAACCAGTTCCTGATATCAGGAGGTTCTGAAACAAACAGAGATGATCATTCAGTTCCATAATTTATCAAATAAATCAAAAAAGGAGGAGCTAACGAAGAGATTCAAGCATTAAGAACGAACGGGAAGGGAAGGAGGATGGCAAAGAACCGTCTTCATCAATCTACAACAAGCGGAGAAGAATTATTATCAGCAAGAGGGCAATAATATTACTTTCTCTTCGTTCAAAGGAAGATGGAAGGACCTGCTTAACCTGAGTGGCGCGAGGACACTGCTGAGAAAATTCATCGACGTTCATGGCGAACGCAGATTCTAGCTCGGGAAATGCTTCTTCTTTTTAAAAAAACTTTTCATGTCTTTGGATTTTTGAATTTCCCGCGTTAATTTCACGGGGCAGAGGGAAAATGGAAAACGGGAAACGGGTTAGTGGAAACGATAAACGATGTGGTTTGCTTGAGCCTATTGAGTTTGCGCAAATAAACTCAGGATGTAGAGATACGTCCGGAATCCAATAAAATCATATCATGTGAAAGTGACAGAAAAAATAATAATAATTGTTTTAACATAATGGAATTTTTTTCCCGTGTTATTTTGTGTTATTCATGTGTTATTGTGGTGATATTCATATATTATTGTGTTTGGAGAGTATTCTCGGTATTATAATAACACAATAACACATCAATATCACCACAATGACACCTGAATAATGCAGAATAACACGCAGGAATATTCCCCTATGTTACCGGGTCAGATCACAAAAAACAAGTTTTTTTTTCTATCAGCTCCACATGGAGGTGATTCATTGGACTCCGGACATACCTCTACGTCCGAAGTCAGGACATAATAATTTTTCCTAAATAGGCCTACTATTGATGATCTAGGGCAAAAGAAATTGTAAGAATCATCAAAATCAATAAGAAAACACTAAGATTTAATGGGGTTCATTAGTTTTTCTAGGTCCTCAGGAGCAGAATGACGGTTTCTCCTTGGGGTTACAAATACGACGCATATATAACCCTAGTGTAAAATATGTAATAACAAAATTACTCATGTACCATACCGCGAGAGCAACTCCTCGTTTGAACAGATGCTTCTGCTCCGCCCTGCTGGCTCGCTCCGTTCCGCTCCAACACCTGTCCCTTATATGATATATGAGTCATACCTAACACCTACAAATGATATATTTTATAAAAACGTGCTAATAATTTTACTCATTTGTGATTCTTGAATTCAAATATGTCATGTCGGTTATACTCAAAGATCGGGGTGGTGGGACCAGAGAGGAGAGATAGATATATTTTATAAAAGTGTGCTAATAATTTTACTCATTTGTGATTCTTGAATTCAAATATGTCATGTGGGTTATACTCAAAGATCGGAGTGATGGGACCAGAGAGGAGAGAGATATTTTATAAAAATGTGCTAATAATTTTACTCATTTGTGATTCTTGAATTCAAATATGTCATGTGGGTTATACTCAAAGATCGGAGTGGTGGAACCAGAGAGGAGAGATAGAGAGATCACATACAGACTTGCCCCATTGAGGCGAACTGGAGCTCTATGATCTGTTTGATATATGAAAGAGAGATGTTACAGAGATGGGAAAGAGGGAGGAGCTTCCTTTGAAGAATGGATCTATCTTTAAGAGCGAAAAAAAAGACCATTTAAAAATGTTAGACATTTTATTTATAGAAGATAAAGGGCCACTAAAATATATATTTCATTTGTTCCCTTGCTTTCTTGAGGGGGTTGTGGGACATTTCAGACTTTTCATATTTGGTGATCGTTTTTAGCATCACTTAATGTTTATGGATTTCCACCTGGCAGATTTGTTCTTTGGTAGGTTGAGATGTCGTCGATAGATCATTTTGTTTATATTTCGAGTGCGTGTGTTGTTGGTAGCAGTTCAGGTGTGGACGTGACATTTAGTCGGGTCTAGATAAACAGTCCGTTAATTTCTAGTAGTAGGTCTAAAATGACTGGCCGATTACATGAGAAAATGACCAACCATAGATGGTCGGTCAGTTTTTAAATATTCGGCTGACTGAGAGGTCGAGCTTCAGCTAGTAATTGGTAGAAGAATTATAGGCCATCATATTTTTCGTTCTACGTCATTGTCCGCTATTGATGGGCCAAGATAGTCCTCGACCACTTGGTTAGTGGTGAATTCTCGAGCCGAACATATAGCTCTTCCTTTGATCGATCAAGCTGTTTTGAGTTCTGTGCAGGCAATTTTTTAGTGTATTTTGAGTGTATAATAATATATATATTCTTTTTTCCTTTTTTTTCACAAAGAAATTGTACTTATATGGCTTCATAATGATTGTTTTTATTCTCATTTATTCCATTAAAATAATATAAGTAAGGGGAAAATTCAAATTAATGATAATACTTGAATCCCTCTTGATATTTGTCTCTTTGATTATTGTCTTTTTTTCTAATAAAATAGCGTAAGATCATATGAAACCTTATTTCAACAAATTTATAGTCTAGCTACGTATCTTGACAAGATGAACTTGATGTAAGAAGCAATATATTTATTTTGTAGTCAATTATTAATATTGAAGATATATATATATATATATATCAAAACAAGTGATCGATGTCAAAGAGTAGGTAATATTTCAAGAACCAAGCCTTGGCCTTTTTGTGGCGGGGTCACCATTCAAGAGTATGATCTCATTGTGGAGGAGCAGTAGATCTGGAATTTTATGTACATGGCGCGGGTCTCGTCATAGGGCCGAAAAACGCATAAAAATTAATATTTGGGCTTATGTGAAATATCGATTTCCTTTTTAAATATATAGGAATATCAATTTTTATAAATACATAGGAATATATATTCTATTTATAATGTTTCATTGGATATTAATCAATAAAAGCCGCACACAGAATCTAAGACAGCAATGTATATATTGTGTATTGAAAAGCTTAAGAAAAATTGTAAATGACATAGTAAACGTTCTATTTCATAATTATATTCTTTATAATTTGATAATTTATATCCATACCATCTTATTCGTTTGTATTTACATATCTAACACCTAAAATTTTCCTTTTATACTTATAACACCCAAATCTCTTGCACCAAATCAAAAATATCATTTTATCTTCTAAAAAGTGAACTATACCTTTTCTTTTCATGCACGGGTAAGAGAAGGTTTTTAAAAATTGAGTTATAGGCGTTAGATATAGTGGTGTAAACGAACCGAACACGAACGAACAGAGCTTGTGTTCGTGTCCGATTCGTTTGAAATTTAGTTTGTTTGAAATAAGCTCGTTTTTGAAATTGTTCGTGAAGTCACTGTTCACGTTCGTTTCTTAACAAACGAGTCGAACACGAGCTATTCTCGAACACCGAGACTGTTCGACATCTCTAACATTAATATATATAAATAATATATTATATTAATTATATAATTTATATTATATAAATATATAATATCTATATTAGTATATTATTAATATAGTATATTAATATATTATTATTATTTATTTATTATATATTATAATTTATAAATTTTAATTTTTTGAAATATCATAAATTTTTATATATTCGTTCGTGTTTGGTTCGTTTAACTAACCCGAATGAAAAAAATTATTCACGTTGGTCTCGTTTATTTATCGAACGAATCGAATACGAACTCATTAATGAACCGAAGACAAACTATTTGTGAATAACGAGCTTTTTTTGACAGCCCTAATTAAATATGTAAATACATAGGAATTGAGCAGTATGACGGTAAATCTTCCTAATAATTTTAAAATCTAACCGGTGCGTATCACACGTTGTCCATCAAAATTCTTATTGAACTGCCGCATTTAATGTGCATTATAAAGCTGAATTTTTTTCTTACAAAACAGCCATTTAGCAGTCAGGTTACCTTAAGCGGAGAATCACCCCTAAACAAATTAATAGTAATTTATTGCATGCAGACTATCACAGAAAACTCAAAGCATTTATCAAGCTTAAAAATAAGAAATGATGCTCAAGTCTTGATTTTCCTTGCTTCTTATACATTTATCAATTTATGCTCGTGCCTTCGTAGGTCATATTGATGTCCGAGTCAATGGCATCTCTATGCATGGTGAAATGAGTGTGAGAAAATTTTATATCAAATTATTTTTTATTAGAATTATAAATTTTCTTATTTTATCATGCAAAATTAATTTTGGTGGAGCAGAGATGGTGCAACCTAATATGGAAAGTTAGCGAAGAGCTTACTTTCGAATAATTTAATTAAACTGGCGTTGAATTTTGATTTGTCTTCGAATTATATCCGAGGAATAAAGCGTGGGGAAGGAGAGAGGGAGAGGGAGATGTTGTTTTTAAAATAGAGGGTTGTATTACTCCTGTGTGACATAAATTCTATTGTGGTTGAGTGATAAATTAATGTGTCGATGTGGTACAAAATTCAACACAAATAAACAGGTGAAAAAAAAAATACAAAAGATATTGAAAATTTTTGCGTGAAGAAACCCAGAAATGAAAAAAACGTACATGGTATAGCAAATCAGAATGATCTACTATAAGTTTGCGAGTACAAATATGAATCATTGACCCGCAACCGTGAAAGGGTTGCAAAGTTTCTCCGAGTCATACAATGTTAGCACACAGAATGGTTCATTATGCAACGATCGAGAGCAATTGTTGCTGGAGATTTTAGTCGGAACTTTAGCACACGACTTCCAGGGTGCTTCGTCGCACAACATCACCTTGTAGGGTGCTTCTTTACTCATCCATGTAAGTTGTTACTATGCATGGCGCTTGTTGCTCTGTAACACTTATTGTTATTCCATAAGATGCTTCATAGCTACGTACATCATTACTCCATAAGGTTCACCGAGGGCGACAAGCAGAGGCAGTTGAAGGTGGTCGACAGAGGCCAGGGGGTAGTGATTGACGGTGGTTGGTGGCTACAGAGGAAGGAAGCGTTCATTAGGTCTTCAGTTTAGAACAACTCCGGAATTTGACTAGCCTTCTCTTGATCTAGTTCTCGGCCCCCTTCAATAAGGGAATTGGGCTAGTTATCGTGTATGTGAAATATTGTCATCGATCTCCCTAGCTCACCGCTATTGGTGACCCTTACTCGCTAACAATGTATGTGAAATACAATCATAACATATTTAGAATTTAATGATTCTTTCCGGACTTCTGAAGTTTTTTATACATCATATATGAGCAAGTGTTGTGTCTAGTGTGAAAGTGTCACCCTACTCTCCTATTTGTGAGAAAATTTTGTATCTTTGTACTTATAGCGGATTATTCTGATCGGGCTAGTTCTCGTGATTTTTTTCCCCTTTTGAGGTTGTCAATGTAGGAAAATCCTATTATCTTCTCGTATTATTGTTCTATTATCTATGAATGTGACGGATCTTGGTGCAACGCAAAAATATTAATTGGTCACGTAATCATTGTGAATCTTTAGAAACTTAACATCTTTTTAACAGCGAAGTGCATATTTTAACGTAGAAGTTTTTTACACCAACGTGTTAAAAATATAAATATTAACTTTTTGGTGTCAGATATAATAATACATAAAAAAGTGTGGTATTTATTTAAACTTTCCCCGAAGTAACAAATTACACATGTGCAAAGGTGACAGAAATGAGGATACATTTAGAATGGGCTAATATATATATATATATATATATATATATATATATATA